>NW_027498366.1:0-123507 GCF_021521415.1 Bidens hawaiensis | reverse complement strand
TCAAGGCGTTCGAGAATTGGATCCTGAAAACGTGGGATACGAGCATCCGGGGATGCTTATTATTAAGGTGAAATTTTGGAACAAGTTGGATTTAATCAGGAATTAATTTGTTTAAGTTCTGATCGTTATCCCTGGTGATTGAAGTTGCTTCGGATTATTAATGGTCGTGTGTGTTAGATTCTATCAAGGTGGTTTTGTAATGAAACTGATCACTTGATGTTGAGTAGTTGAAGATTGAACCTTATCTTACTATGTAATTCCGACTAGTTGGGTGAAGTTGTGGAGGGAGCACAACTTCACGTGTTGGTGAAGTTAGGAACAACTTCACGTGTTGGTTGAGATTATCGATTAGGCACGGGGATGCAGGTCAAAGATCTCGATCGATATAGTTCGGAGGAGCTTACACTGAAGGGGAGATCTGATATGGAAGACGCCGGGTGATGGTAGATTTGTGAAGCTACAAGACAGTTTCAGACACGGCTGTTGAAGACAGGATGGATGTTGCATGTATATGTGAAGTTCAAGTTTGAAGATCACAGTGCAATCGAGTCCTACCAGAAGAAGAAAACAGAAGATCATCAGTTAAGGGGGTGTCTGTTGGTGCATGTTTTGTAACAGATGATCTTTTGTGTGTGTTAGAATTGAGAACAACGGTCAAAGGGGAGTCTGTTGGTACATTTTGTGACCGTCGCTATGCAATTCTGACCAGCGGAGACGAGGTGGTGAAGTAAGAAGAACTTCACCATAGGCAAAGTTAGAACAAACTTCGCCATTGGCGAAGTTAAGACAACTTCGCCTACAAGGCCCCAAGCCCAAGCCCAAGCCCGCGAAGTTGGTTATCTATATATATGTGTGTCTTGTTTAGGGTTTAGTATCCAGAAAAGTGAGTGTGTTTTGTGTAGCTGTCAATGTTTAGAGAGAAACAGATAGAGAGTGTCGTGTGGGCAGACCCGAGGTAGAGCTCACCTCGGGTCAGCCGTGTTTTTGTTTATGTTCGGTATGTAACGTGTTATGGTTATTATATAAAGGATCTGCAGATATCGTTTATCCATTCGTGTGTTTGTTTATGTGTAATCGTGTTCTTCGTCTTCTACACCATTAAACGAGTCTAGGAGGATTCCGCACTCATAGACCTTGTGCGGATCTCGTCTCGATCAGCGACGCCCCGGGGGGACTTCAGTCCGAATTGAGCAAAGGTCAACCCTTCGTTAAAACCTTTCACCCGGCCAACCCCTTCAGAAGCAGTCGTCAAATTTACAAAGCAATCAGTGAGCTCCACACTTCTCTTAACATGACGGATAACCTATAGACAAGATTTCGTCAACACCAAAGAATTAAACACACAATAGAAATAAAGATGTACAAGAAAAACTTACAGAGTCGAGGCCAACGGTCAAGGAAGTATTGCCTCTCCCGCTCAGCACGTTCCGCCCTGCTTCGAAGCTCCTGTAGCTCAGCAGAGGCGCGGCCGCCTGCTTCAGTGTGGGATTGCAAGAGAGAGTCGTACGCAGACTGCATTTCTACGATAGTCATTATCTTTCCTTTCAGACTGCTCTCCCTGCAATCTCAAAGCTTCCTCGAGCTCTTGAATCCGGACGCTTTGCTGGGACACTTCGTCTTGTGTCTTCGCCAACTCGTCCTTTTTCTTCTGAGTCTCAGCTCGGGAAGCTTCAAGGGTGGCATTCGACCTCTCGCAGGCCTCCTTCCACCGCTTAGCAGCATCAGCATTCCGCTTCTTTTCTTGTTGGGGTGCAGTCTCGGCGTCAGATTGTTTTCCACCTAGCTGCACTCGCTGCTTTACGGTGCTCCTCAGCTTCTTTTTTCGCAGGTTTCACTTCATCAGAAGCAGCACCAAGCTTACCGCCCATTGTCCGCCACTCCCCGTAATATTTCCTGACTACAGGCTAGACTGTTAGTCAAGGAAACAGCTAAGTCAGAATGGAGTTCATCGCGGGAGCGGGTCATCTGATATGCTTTCTCAGCCGGCGGCATGCAGTGTTCAACAAAACTCAAACAGGTCTTGGAAGAAGAGACCCGAGACCCGTTGACGATGTCCCGGGGCGAGACGAACAAATCATAGTCCCCCTCCCAACTGCACGCTCCCAAAGAATTAAGAACTTGTGGGCCCAAGGCGAACAGGAGAGGAAGTCGACTGTTGCAGCCCACCTTGGGATGAACCTCCCCCAACCTCATGGGCAGAAGAACCATACAAGAAATCATCTCCCTCACCCGTCGAAAAGAATGAGGAAGAAGTATAAAATTGGGGGGGAGGCTGCACAAAGCTTCATTAGTCCTAAAGCCTTCCGCAGTGGCTCCAGGATTCTCCTGCTGTGGGACCGGTGGCTTCAACGTTTTGAAACAAATGGTCCAAAGACCCGGAAGTTATGGATTGAACGTTAGATTCTTCCTCGTTCGTCTTAATAGGAGGGGTAACTGGCTTTTCCGTCTCCTTCTCACCGGAGGAGGTGACGCTTGTTTCTCAATAATTGGAGTTGGCATTGACAGCTTTCCGGCCACCGGACGTTCAACAATGGACGAATTTGCATAACAAAATCATAAGTCAGATCCCACTGTCATGAACAATCAAAATTAACAAGTAAAGACTTACCTTTCACTGTCCCCAAACGCTCAGAAAGGTTGGGTGGTAATGGTTTCCTCGGACGATGTGTCCGGTGTTTCTTGGCTTTTGGCTCTTTCCCGGCATCCGCGGCACTGGTGCCCGCGTCACTTGCCTGAGATGCACGAAGGGATCTCTTCCGGTAAAGCTCTGTCAACAAGTGAGAAACATATGAAACTTCAGGAGTATCATCTGAGCTTCCTTCCTCAAGGACGACAGAATCGTCACTTAAAGTAACAACTATCCCATCGGAAGTTAGCGCGTTAAGAGGTGGAGGATTCAGGATGTACGCACCTGTTTCAAAGATAGCGTCCGAGACAACTGGTTCGGCACGCACTTTAACTGGAAAGAGGAAATACTGGGCAGTCTTCTCCAATATGGGCGTATGCTTCACAACGTGAATAGTTTTACTCACGCAGCCCTTGTCATCTTCTAGAGCGTTCAACATCGAGCAAAACCTGAAAACAAACAACAAATGTCACTAACAAAACCTCAAAACACAAAAAGGTGGGAAAAAGCAATAACAGTAAGACTTTACGGCCGTTAAATTCAACGAAAACGGGCTCCATGAAAGGTGAAGACCACAACCGGCTCATCCCCGCCCATACAAGGGCCTCCTGGAAGCGTTCGTATCGGAGTGGGTGATGCGGTCAGTTTATGGAACCAGTCACGTTTCTCGTGAGCAGCCGGCGTGATGTCAATAAGAGCGTCGTTCGGAGAGCGACGAACCATGACCTCCGGTATCACGTCCTCGGAGATCCAGAAGAATTTTTTCTTCCAATCCTTGGAAGTTTCTTCAATAACATTACCGATAGTTCTATCCGGCAAGCTATGGCAAATGTACCATCCGTTCCGATTTGCCATCTTATAGAATACAGCAAATCGATCCAGCCGAGGTACTAAGTCATGTGCCATACACACGAACTTGAAATGTCGAATTCGCATGACAGCACGCGGGTGAACTTGGGACAAATGAATCCCAAACGCCTTAATCACCCGTTCGAAGAACTTTGTGATGGGAAGACGGAAGTTCCCATGCTCAAAATAATCAGCATATAGTGCCATCTTTCCTGGAGGTGGAAAGCTGGCTATAGAACCAGTAGAAGGGAACTCGGTCCCCACTCCGGTGGAATACCATAAGTCGTGATAAGTTTCTGGTATTCTCCTTGGTCCCAACAGACTTCTATCTCATTGACCTCAGATTGCGCAGGAGCCATTGAAAACACTTGGTAAAAATGTTTGGATTAGTTCAAAGGAATCAAATAGAAAGATTGAAAGATAGAAGAAAGAAAGCAAGTTCATAATCAAGATTTGAAGGCGATAAAACTTCGAAAAGAAGTTAACTCTCTCTATTTATACTGATCGCAATTAATGCGATGGGATATGAACAGTAGAGAGAGGAAAAACCGTCCAGTAACAGATCGCCACGTCACGCGGGAAATTCAAAAAAGAGAAAAAGTTGTACAGCCGGGTACAGTAACAACCGTCAAAAACGTCATGTCACCTGCACACGCGCCTGCGAGTGGTCAACTTGTCCTTTTTCATGATTATCCACAAACAACAAAAGATATTTCCCACCAACTTGCAAAGTCAGAAACCCCCAAATCCACATCAAGTCTAGAATTTCATCCGCATAAAATACTTCACACGGAAGAAACACTGGACTGGGGGACTTATAGAGGTAGGGTACCAAAAAGACCCAAATACCCTTAAATAATGCCCGCGGGTCAATCAGAAGTCCCTCATAAGGCACCCGCGGGACATATAAACTATCTGCATAATCAGTTGAGGAAGAAACACTCTCATAGCACATGCGGAAGCGTCATAGCACCCTCAAAAGTCATCCGCAAGAAGGAATAACCTTCCGCGTAAATGGCCACGAGGTAATGCTCCGGGACAGCTGTCACCCTCTAAAAGATTTACCAAGATGCTTTCTTGGGTAATACGTGATCTTTGGGCCAATTAGCCAATGACACCTGGCAAGGTCGTTATAACCGTGCACATGGCCAATATTCCCCCGATAACCAAAGATAAAGAGACACGTGTCCAGGTTGTTATACATGCACATGCAACGTATAGGTCGACCCTATCACATAGAGACACGTGTCCAGACGGTTATGCAGGCATATTCTTAAGGGACAGCTGGCCCAACCACCTTCCCACACCCTTCGGCTATAAATACCCTCTCGATCATCATGAGGTATTCATTCACTACCATTGTACTCTCTCAATTCACTTAAGTACTTATCACTTTATACGAACGGTACTTATTCTCACGCCGGAGGGTGGTTACGGGAAGACCCCTCCTCTTGTCCTTCCCGTAACGAGCTCATGGTGTTTTGTTTTGCGGGATTCACGTCACTGGACTTTAGGAATTGTATTCATATCGTATTGGCAGTAACCGTATCCCACCCTGTGGACTCATAAGATCTAAGGCCCACTTGTGGGGAGTAGATCTGTGTTTCTTCAAACGCATTTTTCCATTTGTCATGAATGATTGTGCTGCATTGGATTGATGTTTACCAATAATGTTATCTAATTAATGTGTTTAAGGTTGCGGATTCTATTTCTAACGTTACTTGTTTAGTTTTATTTTTATTCTCGTAATTTTTGCATTTTGGTTATTGTTTTCCATGTGGTTCTCATGGATGATACTTTGGTTTCTTAGAATAGAGAAGAAAATTTTTGTTTGTATTTTTATTACTTCTATTGTTGGTTGTTGGTGGTTAGGATCCTATGTGTTGCTCCTTCAAAGAAGGTACCTTGGATTGATGAGTTTAAAGGATAAAGGACAAAGCTAACCGAAAAAAAGGGTGAAAACGATTATAAAATTTAATTAGCCAGAATAATTTGGAACTTGATATATGGAAATGAGATATTACTTGGCTGCATTACACGAATGAAAACTACATTTGAATTATGTTAAATAAAAATATAATTCCATACCGTTTAAAATGGCCATCTCCGGATAAAGGTTGGACAGTCGTTTTGACCAAAAAAAAAAAAGTTAACCGCCCATGGTCAGAACAGTTGTACGGAAATTAGCCAAAACGTTTCTGATTATCATAAAGGTTGTCTGAATATTGTTTGTAGTGATTAAATCAAAAAGGCTGAAGAATCAAATAAAAATATATAAATCATTATGGCATCATGTCATTCACCGTCTTTAAAAGCCTTTACTCTTCCTACAGCTTCTACAAATTGCATCGTGTCATTCACTGTCTCAGTCCATCGCCTTACTCTTTCCAGACGTTATCTAGGTCGCCAAACTTTGTAATCTCATGTTAAGATAAGTCATACTAAAGCTTAGTTTTCATATAACATTCAGTGACACTAAATTATATATCAAAAAGAAAATAAAATGAAAATAACATGTTTTTGTATATAATAATAGTCGTCTTGATAAGGAAGCCAAAGAGAATATCATACCTATGAAAGAATACAACTTTAATAAAGTCGTTTTTGTGTGCTAAATTATGGTCTTAGGTGATAAGATTCTTATGGACACAAAGCAACTATTGTTTATGTGATCTTCGTATGTATTTATTTTCTCTAGTAATTCTTTATAAATTACATTTAAATAGTATTTTATATAAATATTTTTGACGTTATCTTAATAAAGAAACAAAATTGAAAGTTTTGGTAATAAGTCATTTAAAAAATTTGAAGCCACCTTCCTTTGCGTTTTCCTTTTTTATTCTTGCTTAATTCCCAAATATCCTACATATATATGCTTATGCCCAAAACTAAATACCAAAAGAAGCATAGCCGCCTTTGATTGTTCTTGAGAGTATGTATCTTTTACTTGTGTTTCTTTGGATGCCTATTCTGATATTCAGGGCCACTGCAGCAGATTTCGATACCCGTCGCTGTGAACTTAACATCACCAGCCATATAAACAACACCAGTTTTTATCCAAATCTCATTAAAGTCCTTGACTCACTTGCTACAGATACCGCACTCAATTACAAGCGATTCAAAAACGAGAGTTCTGGAAGTATTCCTCCTGACATAGCCTACGGTCTCTACCTTTGTCGGGCAGATGCTCTCCCAAACGACTGCCGTAACTGTTTGCTCAATGCCCGTGAAGATCTCAATAAGACATGCTCGTTTTCAAAAGCAGCAGTGGCGTGGAGCGACGACTGCATGTTACGTTATGCAAATTATTCGATAGGTTCGGTGTTGAACTATGAAACTTTTATCCCTGAATGCAACAAAGTAAATATTTCTGATCTGGTATCAGAGCAAAATCGGTTTTGGAAAGCTGCTACGAATTTTTTGGGTCGATTAGCAAACCATGTGTCGAAGGATGAGAATGACATGTTTGCATATAATGAGTTATCATACAATGATAAAAAGATTTACGGGTATGGCCAGTGCACACTGGATTTATCAGGTTCTGATTGTGATAAATGTCTTCAAGTAAGTATAAATCGTTTGCGGAAGCAGTACTGTTATGGAAACAAGGAGCACAAGTGTTGGCCGCGAGTTGCAATGTTAGATTTGAGATATATAAGTTCTTACAATTCCAAACACCCTCATCAGAGAAACCAGGTTTAATAATCTGTTTCATTTGATTATTTCATAATCGAATTTTAATTGATAAACGGGTGGTTTTACAAAAATATTTACTTGATAACAGACTATATTAGTTAGCATGGTGACTGTTTTTTATAATATTCCTATAAAATTTATATGTTTAATATGCAGGAAGAAATGAAAATCAGTAAAAAATAATTGCAGCAATAGTAGCTGTAGTTAGTTTTCTCGTCATCATGACTGCGGCCATATGCTATTTGGTCGTAGTCAAGAAATGGTTTCGTCCCATCGCAAGTAGTGAGTTAAAGGATAAAACGGGTAAGTACATAATATTTTCATTGTTGAATTGTTGAAGATTATACTACGAAAAATACTTGTGAGAAGTTATTCTAATTTATTTACACAATTTCTCCCTTTGGTTCATATAGATGAAAGTGAAATAATAACCGAGCAATCTTTACAATTCGAGTTGGGCACCGTTGAACAAGCCACAAAGAGTTTCTCAATAGAGAATAAAGTAGGTGAAGGTGGTTTTGGTGTAGTATACAAGGTACCTAATTGTGTTTACACCAATCTTTTCTTGACTATGAGATTTTACATCTACTGTATGTCGTCGTCGACTAATTAATGGCTTGTATTATTATTTGCTACTTGACAGGGAATTCTTGCTAATGGGCAAGAGATTGCTGTGAAGAGGTTATCGAAAGGGTCCGTACAAGGCTCATTGGAGTTCAAGAATGAGGTTGTGTTGCTAGCTAAGCTTCAACACAGAAATCTGGTCCGACTTTTGGGATTTTGCCTTCATGCCGAAGAGAAGATCCTGATATACGAATAGGTTGCGAACCATAGTCTCGACTTCTTTCTATTTGGTTAGCTCAAATCTGTTGCTTAGGACATATTAATTTTGTATTAACTTCATGGGTACTTAGCTTTTACATTTAATGATATGCAAAAGAATTGTAGGTGTCCTTTTTCTGGTATACAATTTTTATTATAACCACATACTTTTGATAGTTGTTTAGGTATCCCAATGGTTCAATGGTCCCTATTAATTAATTCAGATATTTTTAAATAGACAAACGACATGTAGCTAGAATTTAGTCATCAATTAATACTTTTCCACTTACCATAAAAAGTCAACGAGTCTTTCATTTATTCTTTAAGTCTTGATTGAATACTTTAATTATCTTTAGACCAATAACTTTCTTTTGAAATTCATTTTCATTAATGTTTTTAGGTCATACAAAAAATGTGAAATTGGATTGGTCAACACGTTACAAAATAATTGGAGGAATTGCTAGAGGGATGTTGTACCTACATGAGGATTCTAGATTGAGAATTATTCATTGGGATCTTAAAACTAGTAATATATTGTTAGACACCAACAGCTTAAAACTAGTAACAAGCTATGACACCAACAGCTTAGAATGATCCATTGGTTAGCTAAAAGGTTACTTTCGTATTAATTAAATATAAGCTTGTACAAGCTGTTCTCATATTATTTATAACAATTGGGATTAAGGTGAGGCAAGTAATGTGATAGGTTGATGATTGTTGCAAGCATGTTCTAGCTTCAATGTCAACGATGATTTTGTCCAATTTAATTATTGTTTTAATATATATGAGTGCGATTTAAATAGTTGGAACTTAAGGGCGGGTGTAGTGGGCGACGAAATGGGGTGACGAGGGGCGAAAACACCGCCCCGGGGGCCGACAATGTGGGCGACAAAGGGCTGGGTGATGAGTATTTCTCGCCGGGTGTGTGTGTTTATTAATATTATATATGTGTGTGATATATATTTTAAAAACACAAAAATTCTTATTTTATCATCTCGGTTTCATAAAAAAAACTCGGTTTAGCTTAATTATATACACATATGTATAATATATACATATATGTACATTTACATGTTTTTTTTGTACACATGTGTATAATTTAAGATAAATGATACTGTACATATGTGTATATTACGTAACTAAATATTATATAAAATTATACATATGTGTATAATACGACGTTTTTTTAAATTTTTTTAATTTGTTTAATAAAATCTGAATGAAATATAAGAATTTTGGTTTTTTTATTTTTTTAAAATTTTTATTATTTTTTGTTTTATGATTTTTTAAAATATTTTTTAAAGGTGCTTTTAGTTGTCAAAAATGGTTTTCTCTCTCTCTCTCTCTCTCTCTCTCTCTCTATATATATATATATATATATATATATATATAAAAGGGTTCAAATAAAAAGAAGTAGTTTTCCAGGAATGGTAAGAACCAATAAAATTTTGATATTTGACATTAAAACCTATGGTGAAAGAATAATTCTAGGAAACTATGACTGTTTTTGGTAATTTTAAATCTCAACCATTGATTGATATGATCCAATGGCTATGATTTATTCTTAGTCTTCCTAGGAAACTATTTGTTTTTAGGATAACCCTCCCTATATATATATATATATATATAGCTACAACACCATTACACCCCTAAAACAAAAACTCATCATTTGCTGACTGGGTGCCACATAACGCAAATCGCCCCATTTTGTGGCCCCTCCACTATACATAGCCTAATATGATCAACCTATTCGTTTTTCTAAACACTATTTTATGTAGTTTTCTATCTCGCGGATAATTTTATGTGTAGCCACTAAAATGTACATTTTTCTCAAGGGTATCTATGTTTAAGTAATTTAATTTTGAATCATACCAACTTATACTTGCGGTTTACACTTTACACAGCACTACGTCAACCTTTTTCGACGACTGTATTCGCTAAATGGTAACCCCTAGCAACGCCGCATAGTGCAATTAACAATTATATAAGACATTTCAATTCAATTCAAATGCAGTTAACAATTAGATAAGACATTTCCTAACTTACGGTATTAATTGTTTGTTATATTTGTCTTCTTTAGCTCCGTAATTAATGATTGTTATCTCAGTAATGAAATTAATCGATTCATGTTAAAACTCTCTACTATCATATGGTATCAGATTCCTACAAAGCTCCAATGAGCAGCCTCGATCCTTTTATCCCTTCATCCTTCTCTTCTTCGACAATCTCCAGCCCTAATGGCAAACCCAAACACCGTTATACCCATAACAGTCAATACTCATTTCACTTTGGGGAAACCTTATTGAGTCAAGTTTCGAACCTGAGACCATAAAGATTTCAAGTCTTAACCATCATATTCATGTTATTGAACCAGAAGAGGCTAAATGAAGACATTTTATAATCCAACTAGTTTGAGCCTCGTGTATTACACGGGAAATTGATAAACATTTTAAAATTTGAACATTTATCAAAATACAATCGACAACGTAATTATCATATACTGTTAATAAGATTACAATTTATATTAAAATTATAGGAATTACTAAATAAACATTACGCAAATATTTTCTAATAAGAAAAAATTACTTGTACAATATGTTTGCGGTTGTATTGGTCAATATACCTAGTTTATCAATAATCAAAATTAGTCAATGCTTGCCTGTAAATCTTGACAAAGCGATATAGATGTCTGTGTGAAAGCACAGGTTCTTTCAAGTACAAGTCAACCATATATTACAAAACAATATTATATGCTAAATCTTAATCTTATATATATATATATATATATATATATATATATATATATGATAAGGATCCTAAGAGAACCCTTTGCAAATTGAGAACTTTGAGAACCATTTTGGATCACTAACACACCTTTAAAAAATCATAAAACAAAAAATAAAATAAATTTAAAAAAGTAAAAAAAAACCAAAATTCTTATATTTCATTCCGGTTTCATTAAAAAAAATAAAAAAAAGTCTTATTATACACATATGTATAATTTTATTTAATCTTTAGTTAAGTAATATACACATATGTACAGTATCATTTATCTTAAATTATACACATGTGTATAGAAAAATCATGTAAATGTAAATATATGTATATATCATTCATATGTGTCTATAACTTGCTAAACCAAGTTTTTTTAATGAAACCGGGATGTTAAAATAAGAATTTTGGTTTTTTTTTACTTTTTTCATTTTTTTGTTTTTTTATTGTATGATTTTTTTTTCGGTTTTTTGTGGTCCAAAATGGTTCTCATAGTTCAATTTCAAAAAAGTTCTCTCATGATCCTGATTCTCTCTCTCTCTCTCTCTCTCTCTCTCTCTATATATATATATGTATATATATATATATATATATATAAATGACATCTTAAATTCTCTCAAACCATCAGATTGCTTTATTTGTAAATGAAGGTTTATCATGCATTTAAACTGAATAGGTCTCACCAAACCCAGATAGTCTTTTAAACCGGTTATAACATCACGTTATATTAAAAATTAATCTCATCAAATATTTTATATGAAAATCCTATAAAATAGGGATATACTAAAAATTAGTATCCGTTTTTTTAAATATACTATTTATAATTAAGAAACAATTTTATAGTAAAAAAAACGGGTCATGGGTCTCACCAAACCCATATAGTTTTTTAAACCGGGTTATATCTCATTTATTTGTGAAACCCTTTCATCATCAAATCCTAAGTATATTAATAACTTCCTTACAATAAATAAAATTAAAATCCAAAAATATATATTAATATTAGAAATGAATAATAAAAAAACAATCTCGTATTACAGGGAATAAAAGCTAGTTATATATATGATAGCTAAGAAAAGAAGAACATGATTCTAGCCTTCCAAAACAAACCAAAAGAATAAATTTAAATGATTAGTATGCCGATAAACAAATTTATGATATTGTAGTCGATGTATATAATGAAAATTTTTAAAGAAGAAAGCATTTTAATTGACTTTTATTTTATATACCTGAAAATACTAAAAAAATAATAATAAAACAATATTCAGACCACTTCAATCCCATTTGGCATGTTGTTTTTTATAGCTAAATTGCTTCATTTTATTACTTAAAGATAAACATGACGTCAAAATATAAAAAGAAAAAAAAAAGAAGAAATAAATAAACATTAACACACTTGCTTTATATATACATAAGAATAAGACTATTTTGGGTTAGGTAATGACCCACATGGGATCCAAATAACAAAATGGGTTTAAAAATAGGAGGATGGTTGAGAAAGTGACAAGTGGCACATTGTAGTAATCTTTTATTAGAGTAGTAGATATTGTACCAATGTTTTAAAAACCGGTACGTACCGGCCGGTTGAACCGGTTATACCGGATTTCGGTAAGGCACCCGGTATTTAGAGCCCGATATTTTTAGGCGGTTTGCTAGAACGTCGTACCGCCGGTTTTTTTTCGAAAATACCGGTTTAAACCGGCAAACCGGTTTTAAAATCAAGAGATTTTTTATATTTTTTGCGACCCATATCTTTTAAACACGACTTTTAACCTAGTAGATAACATTAAAAAGACACACTAAACAACGATTCATTAATCAACTAATTTTGTATCTTGCATTTGTTGGTTTCTTCACATCTTTTATAATTAATTAATTTCACACATAAAATAAAACTTCATATTTTACTCGATCATTATATATATAATGTTTAGTTCATGTGTAATGTTTATTAATGTACTTTAAGATTATTTTTTGAGTTGGAGTTGGAGTTGGAGTTGTATTTATATGGATTAGAAGGTAAACTATTCAACTCGGTTGAACCTCCCGGTACATCCCGGTTGTACCGGTTGTACCGTTTTTGAATCAAATCCGGTACAAGTAAAATACCAGTTTTTAAAACACTAAACATTGATTGTAACATTCTGTCATTCAATTCTCTTTATTTGTACATATATATATATTGATTGTATTCTATTATTCAAAATAGAGTAAAGTGTCATTTCTGTCCCTAAGGTTTGATTTAGTCCAAAGACTTTTATTTTTACATCTAGAACCTAAAGGTTTCAGAATATATATATACATGAAATAGAGACATAAATATGCTAATTGAATGTATAAATACATGAAATGGTGGTATAAACATGATATACATTAAAGTATATGACCGGTTTAATTCGGTTAACCAAGAGTACAAAAAATAACTGATGATTGGGCATTAAGTCATGAAAAAACCTAATAAAACTAATAATTAAAGTAAGTAGAGTATCCTATTCACGTGAAGCATGTCGTCAATATTATATTATCTATTTGATTATATATTTGAAGAAACACTAAATGACTCCGGCAGATTAAGGATAATCTGGAGGTTAAGTAGATGTTTCCCACGAGGGTTAGGTCCAGCAAAGATAGTTATTCTTCTCGACCTGCAAAACAGACACCGGAGCTCGTCACTGAGAAGGGGGGGGGTTCCTCCTTGTGACCACCCTCCGGCGTGAGAATCAGACTAGATTGCTCTGAATATAAGTGTATATAGAGAGAGAAATAGCTAGAGAAGACAAGATAATCATACCGTTCCAAGGTGTTGGAGTATTTATTGCCGAAGGTAGGTTTCCAAGCAGGTACGGCCAGCTGTATATAATATTCCTTTTCCAACAACCACGGGCTACGTTCGTGCCACGATGGGAGTTGGTGGGTAGGCAGCGGCTGATAGTGACATTTTGTACTGGAGCGTGCTACTCCTCGTACTATTGTCGGTGAGCTGTCACCCTGTGATTGGTTCATGGGCTGCTTTTGTCAGATCTTGTCTATTTGTCCATACCTTGGTAGGTATAGTACAAAAGATCTTCTAGAAGCGTACGGACTGGCTCTTTTGGGCGGGAATATTCCCGTGCTGCTCATTCCTTCAGGTGACATTGCTGAAGTATAAGAGTTAGTGCCTTATACGTGTTGCCTTACTGTTAGTGCGGGTAGCCTTCCTTCTTGGCATGTACCCACAGCTGAGGGAACAGGCAGGGTACTGTACCAAGGGAGGCTTTCCTGCGGGAACAGCTGGCTTACGGCGTGTAAGGTCTTCATCTCTGAGCATGGTGGGTCCTGCGGATCAAGTTGGTCTTTGCGCAGACGTACCTTATCAAGGTGTGTCTTGCGGGTCCAACTGGTCTTTGCGGGGACCTACCTCTTCAAGTCCCCCCAGTCTATTGTTCTTCTCATGAATTGTTAATAAGTGAGAGGAACTTTTGGACTTTAAGCAAGGGGTTTTAAAGAGGGGTTTTCGTTTATTAAGGTTCTCCGTGGGGATTCTTCCCGTGGTTTTCCTAATGTCACTTGCAGAAAATTCTCGATTATTTCTGCCTGATCTTTGGATATGATGCGGGTAGGTGTGTGACCTCTTCGCAAGTCGGGAGCGTTGAGTTTCACTTGTATAGATTCTTCACGGGGTATTGGTAGTTTTAGACATAGTGATCAGTTATGTTAAACAGCCAATTCCACCTTGAAGCTTCAAACAATCTAGTTCTCAACGTTCCCGCCAGGCGGTGGTGTTATTTCCCTTTCCGCAAGCATGATCCATAAGATCCATCCTGGGTTCAATTCCCTGCAGGTGTTGAGTATGTGAAGGGTTTCACCTTGACACTGTACCCGCACTTGTCTTACGGTTCCTTGTTTTCCAAGGTATCTTCTTGGCTTCAATTCCCTGCAAGTGCTAAGTATGTGAAGGGTTTCGCCTTGACACTGTACCCGCACTTGTTTTATGGTTTCTTGTTTTCCAAGGTAAGGGGGGTATATTCCCTCTTATTTTTGAATCTTTTTGAATCTTTCTGAAATTCGAAGAGTTGGTGGAAGGATAAGGACAATCCAAACGGCTGAAGGGACGTTGGCGTCTTCTGAAGGTTTCAGGACGTGCAGGAAGTTATGACGACGTGACAGCATGTGGTCAATCAGGACGCTTTTTCAGGCGAGTGGGCGTGAGTTTCATATCACGCGCCATTCTGACACCTGTTGCCAGCTTGCTTTATCCACGTGTCGCCGTTTCGTTGCACCTGCGCTCTCTCTCTCCTCCGCATTAAATTCATCACATTCATTGCGATGAGTATATAAGGGGGAGAGGGTGCATCTCATCCCATACCTTCACTTCACTCTTCTTTTCCTCTTAAGCGATTTCCAGTGAATACTCATCTTTTCCAGCGAGCATTCTTCTGAAACCGCTTTCTTAAACTTTTTAAAAAATGTCTTCTACTCATGATCCCGAGATTAACGTCGAGGAGTCTGACGTTTACCTCGAGAACCCGACGTCTACGTCTGATAAGGACGACAAGAGTACTGCTGGCGAGTGCCAGTGTACTCTTTCTGTCGATGTGTACCATTACATCGTCAAGAAGTTCATGCTGGAGCCGTATGAGCGAGAGTTTCCGGTGCCCAACCAGACGGTGTACGATGCCCCTAAGGGCAAGATAGGGGTTTACGCCTCGTTCTTCATATATGGGAATCTAAGATTCCAATTAACGAAGTTCGTATACCGTGTTTTGGAGAAACACGGTGTGCATTTGACGGAGGTGCACCCAATGGCGATTGCTAAAGTTCGCCATTTCGAATGGGCGTGCCGTATTTTGGGCATCGAGCCCCGCGTCGACCGTCTGATGACCTTCTACACCTGGAGGTGCATCCAGGGTTGGTATACCCTTGTTACTCGGATCAAGGGGTTGAAGATCTGCGCTACCGAGCGTAGTCTTCGTTCTTGGAAGCGGGAGTTTTTCTACATCTCCACTCGCGTCATCCCCATCACGATGACGTTCAAGAATGGGAGGGCACTCCCTAACCTTCACGCCTCCAATTACCAGGAGACCGAATGGTTCGCCAATATCTCCCAGATCCAGACTCCGGTTTATCGCTTCGCGGAGTCTGGGATGGTGATGCTTGGGATGAGCCGCGTGTGGAAGGATGCCGGGTCTGGGACGCCGCAAATACCCATCGTCCTTGAATACGGTTTGAGCTCTATTCCTTACGGTATGCTCCGTCTTTTGTGTTGGTTTAGGGTTTTTCTTCTAACATTGTTATCTTGTTTTTTATTTCAGAGGGGAACGACTTACAGTCGCTCTTGCATCCGCGGGAGACTGGTGGTCCCGCACGGTTGGGTACTCGTGATCTCGATGAGAACGAGTTGCTCATTTTGGAGCAAACGGCGGATAAATTCGTAGAGGTCTATCCGCCAGGCCACGAGATTTTGAGCGCCACCCGGCCAGGTAAGGAGTTCTTTAATCCTCGTCCTCTTCATGCTCAAACTTCTGCTGGAATTCCTCTGATTTTGTCATCTTCTGATGAGGGATCCGCAGATTGGCCTTTCTTTGTGAGGAAGAAGAAGGCTGCTGGCGTGAAGGGCAAGGCGAAGGTTGCTTCCATCGTCGACCTGGGGAATCAGTCTGATTCCGAGACTGAAAGTGAGGAGGCGGCGGGGAACCTTGGTGGTGGTGACGAGACCATTGTCTCAGAGGTTGAGACAACTGTCACTTCCGAGCCACCAAGCGTTGCGCAGGTGAATGCCGTGAAGAGGCCAGTCCCATCGGGTCTATCTCCGCCTGTCAGGTCTTTCAGGATCAAGAAAGCCAGTAAGTATATTTTTTGTTCACCTTTTCCGCATTTCCTTCCGCTTTTGTTTTTAATATCTTGTTTTTCTTCATGCAGGAGTGGACTTATCCGCTTTCGAGGGCGGTGCGGGAGGCAGCGGTTCAGGACCCACGACGATAGGTTTGGTCAACCTATCTGAGGCGATGACCCAGGCGGCTGCGCCTGTTTCTGGTGCTGGTTCAGTTGCTCAAACTGTTGAAGCAACTGTTCCAGTTATGACGTCATCTCCGCCGGCCGTCAGTGCCATTTTTACTACATCCTTCACCGGACCGGCGGTGACATTTTCCGCGAGCTCATCTGCGGCTGCTACCACGGTTATGAGTTCACCTCAAATGAGTTCATATCCGATGGTGTCTACCTCAATGGCTTCTGCATTGTCGCATTCGGCGTCAGCGACTACCTCTGTTGGGGCCAGTTCTCCAGTTATGTTTAGAGTTGGAACCTCTAGACTTACCTCTGTTGATGAGGGAGTCCCACCTTTGCCTCCTTCCCATCTCCTTGACCTCTTGGATGGATATCCTTTAGGTTCAGGTGATGGGTTTAGCGGCTATCGGCCTGTTATCGACCCTACAGGTGCGTGGGGTTATTTTGGCCTATTATCCATTCTTATCATTTTTTCCTAACTGTTTTTTGTTTTTGCAGTTTCGGATTCCAATGAGGTGTATGCTCCAAGGTGGAATATCCGCCGGGGAATAACTCTAAGGACGGTTGCGGACTGCGTCGACTGGTCTCGCCATGCCGCTCCAAGCGGTGCTTTGGGGGAGGCAATGGCTAGCTACCAGGAGGGTAGGTTGTCCAATGAGCTTCTAATCCTTCTCGCCCGGATGCAGCCGCGTGTCGAGTTACTTTGTCGTGAAAACGACAAGTTAAAGACTGCGCGTAGCCTGGAGGTGGCTCAGGCGCGATCGCTGCGGGAGGAAAACATGAGGCTTGCCGCCATCGCTGCGGAGAAAGAGAAGGCCTTCAAGGACCTTGAGGCCGAGATCCAAGCCAGGCATGAGGCCCGTTCCAAGGCTACCCAAGCTGTTAACGAACAGCTTAGGTTGGCTAAGGAAACTGCGCGTAATGCCACCGAAAGGGCCACCAAAGCCGAAGCCGTTGCTGAGCCTCTGCGCGTTGAGAATGAAGAGCTTAAAGCCAAACTGGAGAAGCTTCAGCAGGCTCATGAGGCTTTGGCTTTAGAAGATGCCAAGAAGCTACAGGAGCTTTTGGATCAGAGGGTTGTGCTTGATCGCACTGAGCGCAAGCTTAAAGGCGTTGAAGAGGCTGCTGCCAAAAACGTGTTGCTTGCCAACCTCAACAAGAATGAAGCCGAACGCGCCCGCGATAAAGCTCAAGCTACCCTTCAAGAAGCTCTATCTAATAAGGATTGGCTTCTACGAGAAGCGTTGGCGCAGGTACGCGTAGCTCCATAATTTCTTTGCTTTGCGCTTTTCTTTATACTTAGAAAAGTTTTTTTATATATATATTTTTTATTGTAGGTTGTGCATCGGATTTTCGCGAACACATCTTATGACGATGCCATGAGCGCAGCCCTCAACGCCTCTCATGAGGATGGGGAGAAGGCTGGCTTCTTGCTTGGTCTAGGATTTGCAGAGAAAGGCATCCCGCCTTCCAGATTTTCTTTACACGATGTTAACACTGAAGCTGCCTATGACCAAGCTGTGAACCAGTATGCTGCCTTCTCGCATCCGGTTGTGGAGAAGATTAATGAAGTTGCTGCCGCTGATGACGGGCTAGCTGTTCTCAAAGCTTTCCTCGAACTGCCGCAGCCGACTGATGGTGCGGGTTCAAGTGGGTTTGGAGGAAGTGGTCCCGAAGCTTGAATCTTGAGATTCCTCCCAACCGTTAGGATAGATTTGTATTTTTTGTAGGCGGGTAGATAGCTAGCCATTTTGTAATGTTTGAACAACTTTTATTGTGAATAAAAATATTTTGTTAACGCCTTGCCTTGTAAACATTATATGATTTGCTCATGCATATTTTAGTTTAACTTAGCAATTTTCTAAGTGTTTTGAATAAGTTAACCTTTCGGCGCGTGTCAAATAATAGGTTAATGTTCTGTTTCCTCTATCATGATTGTGCGGGTAGGACCGTCACTTTCACTTAGTAGGCTGACTAAACTTCATCTATATCTGACCTGCGTGAAGGTTTTCCTCATCTTCCCCTTAGAAATATTTGCTGTTTTTGTGTTTATGCGGGTTGTGCCTCTTTCCACACGCAACGACTTACTTCATCCCTCACTTATTTATGCGATGAATACCGGCATATCAGTGTGGTCAGTTCATAAGTATAAAGGTAAGGCTATCAACACAATGTGATAAGGAGAATCATTTCCATTAGAAGTGGCTGTAGGCCTTTTCTTTACAAGTTTGGAATTGATCTACATGTAACAACTACGTAATTGAGCTCCATTCTATGTTCTTGGGATGGGGGTGCCATCGAGCCTTTCGAGCCGGTATGCGCCCTTTCCCAAAATTTCTTTAATAATGTATGGCCCTTCCCAGACCGGGGCTAGCTTTCCTGGGCGCTCTTGGTTTGAAGCCTCGTTGTTACGCAGTATGTAGTCTCCGACATTGAAGTTGCAGAGTTTTACCCGCGTGTTGTAGTACTTTTGCATTTGTCGCTTGTAGTTCTCTTCACGCGCTGCGGCTAAGTCTCTGCGTTCTTCGGTTAGCATAAGGTTTAACCGTATATCCGCATCATTGTCTTCTGGTTGAGTTATAACTCTTGGTGAGGGTAAACCAATCTCGACTGGAACCATGGCTTCAGTGCCATAAGTGAGGCTGAACGGAGTTTCGCCCGTGCTTGCTTTTTTCTGCGTTCTGTTTGCCCAAAGGACATGTGGAACTTCGTCCACCCAGCCGGATCTATGCTCCAAGAGTCTTTTCTTTATGCCGTCGACGATGCTCTTGTTTGCTCTTTCCACCTCACCATTACCCTGCGGGTGCGCCACTGAGGTAAAGGTGTGGGTGATTTGAAGCTCTTTCAGCCACTTTTGTAGCTTCTGGTCAGCAAAGTTGGTGCCGTTATCGCTCACCAAATTCTGTGGAAGTCCAAAACAACAAATAATAAATTCCCAAATAAATTTTTGATATGTTTTGCGGTTGTTTGGGCTAAGGGTTTTGCTTCTATCCACTTGGTGAAGTAGTCGATGGCTACCACTAGGAACTGAACGTTCCCTGCTGCTGTGGGAAATGGGCCTGTCACATCGATGGCCCACTTCTGGAATGGCCATGAAGAAGTGACTGGAACAAGTTCGTTCTTCGGGCGATGCGTGTTGGGTGCGTAAAGCTGACAGGACCTACATTTTCTGATGTAGGCCAGCGCATCCGTGTGCATTCCTGACCAAAAGTATCCCGTGTTGTTTAGCTTAGCTACAACTGCGCGTGGACCTGCGTGTACTCCACAGATGCCTTCGTGTACTTCCCTTAGGAGGTAGTCGGCATCTTGGTCGTCAACGCATCTGAGGAGTGGGCCAAGAAAGTTACGCCTGTAAAGTATGTCATCGACAAGTTGATAGTTCAGTGATTTACAGTGTATCTTTCTTGCCTGTGTCTTCGACTCTGGTAGTATACCCGCTGCAAGGTAATTTATGATTGGTGTCATCCATGTTTCCGTGCCGGTTTGGATGACACAAATTTCCTTGTGCGGGACTGATGGTGCTCCAAGAAGTTCAACGCGGATGTCCTTTCCCAAGTGGGTGAAGGCTAACAATGCAAGCTTGATTAACGCATCCGCAGATTTGTTTTCGCTTCGCTTGATGTGCACAACTTCGCAATCGTTAAAATCGCGCATAAGGGTTTTGGCTTGCGCAAGGTACAGGGCCATTATGTCATTCACGGCCGTGTACGTCCCGTTTATCTGGTTGGCTACTAGCATGGAGTCCACGTGGGCTTCCAAGTTTTTCACTCCCATCTTACGCGCAATTCTTAATCCGGCCAAGAATGCTTCGTACTCCGCTTCATTGTTCGTACTTGGGAAATCAAGCCGAAAAGCGTAAGTGTATTCTTGGCCTGCCGGGTTAATTAATTTCAACCCTGCGCCTGAACCTTCGTTGTTGGCTGCTCCATCAGTATAGAGTCGCCAGACATCGTTAATGTCTTGTGCTGGAGAGGGTTGAGCCTCTTCCTGGCACTCTTTTTCCCGCGATGCGGGGACTTCCACAATAAAGTCGGCCAAGACCTGGCCTTTTATGGCTGGTCTTGGCTAGTACTTTATCGCGTATTCCCCCAACTCAATTACCCATTTGGCTAGGCGTCCCGACAACTCGGGTTTGCCTAGAACGTTTGCAAGTTTGAAGTTGGTGAGAATGGTGATTGGGTGACCTTGGAAATATCGTCTTAGCCTGCGTGAAGCCTGTACAAGTGCTAAGACTAATTTTTCCAGGGTAGAGTACCGGGTTTCCACGTCCGTTAAGATGCGGCTTACATAGTAGATGGGCATCTGGATGCCTTTTCGTTCTACTAGTAAGACTGCCCCGGTTGCTCTGTCTGTGGCGGAGAGGTAGAGAATTAATTCCTCCCCCACTTCTGGTGCTGTGAGCGTTGGGAGTTCGATCAAGCGTGACCGAATCTCTTGAAAAGCTGCTTCCGCTTCTGGTGTCCAGCGGAAGTGCGTTTTCTTCAAGCAATTTCTCAATGTTGACACGAATGGGAACGACCTATCTGCATGGTTTGCCAGAAAGCGGTTAAGTGCGACTAGTCGTCCATTCAGTGTCTGAGCCTGTTTGATGGTAGTAGGTGATTCCATCTTCATAATGGCTTCGACCTTTTCAGGGTTCGCTCTGAAGCCATCTTTGGTAACGATGACTCCTAAGAACTTCCTTTCTTCCATCCCAAAGGAACACTTGCTCGGGTTGAGCTTCATGTTTATTTTTCTGAGCGTGCTGAAAGTTTCTTCGATGTCTGTCAACATCGCCTCTGGCTCAAGGCTTTTGATGACCAAGTCATCCATGTAAACTTCTAAGTTCCTCCCGATTTGGGCATGGAACTCTTTGTCCATCAAGCGTTGGTACGTGGACCCAGCATTCTTAAGTCCGAATGGCATCATTTGGTAACAAAATGTGCCATCGGGCGTCCGAAATGCGGTTTTGTCCTGATCGTCAACGGCCATGTGGATTTGATGGTATCCCTTATACGCATCAAGGAAGCATTTAAGGCGAAACGGTGCTAACGATCTACCTTAAGGTCAATTTCGGGTAATGGGTAACAATCCTTGGGGCATGCTTTGTTTAGGTCTTTAAAATCTATGCACATGCGCCATTGTTTGTTGGATTTCGGTACCATGACGGGATTTGCAACCCATGTTTGATATTTACTAACGCGTACGATGCCTGCGTCAAGGAGTTCCTTGACTTGGGTTCTACACGCGTTAGCCGGTTCCGCACCCATTACACGACGCTTTTGTATGACCGGCGTAAAAGCCGGGTCACACTTGAGCTTATGCTCCGCCTTACTTCGGGGTACACCAGTCATGTCAGCTGGTGTCCACGCAAAGATGTCAGCATTTTTTTGCAATAAGCATTTGAGTAAGGTGCGCGTGGGATTAGTGATCATTGGGCCAATGGTAATGGCCTGGTCAGGGTACTTGCCATTGAAGGCCCATTCTTCCGGCTCGGTAATGGTTGGTTTAGCCGTCTTTGGTTTGGGTTTAGATGAGACAGATGCGATGCATACCTGGGGAATACCCGTGATCATCGCGACACCCTCAGTTGTTGGCCATCCCATCATGCCATGGACCGAAGACACCACGGCATTAAATCTTGCCATCCCATCTCTCCCGAAGAGAATGTCGTATGTGTGGTGTGGCTTCCTCATTACGACAAAGTCCACGTCTTCTGTGCGGGAGTACTTCCCGTCTGTGAGAGTGACGGGGAAGATAAGATACCCAAGGGGGTGTTTGTGCTGCCATCGAACCTTCCATCGAGGCGTAAACCGTTTCTAGGCGTTCTTTGCCTTCGTCGTCTAGCTTGTCGAAGAACTGCCTGTACATGACCGTTGACGAAGCGACGTTATCAGCAAGAGTGCGGGAGGTGATGTAGTGACCCAGCTGGCTTTTGATGACTATGGGGCCTTTTTTGTTGGGTCCTCCTGGCACACGCGGGAAGCGCACTTCAGCTTCCTTCCATGCACTTGGCTCTGTTGTTCGTCGTTTTCTTCCTCTGACGTTGCCATGAACCATGTGAATGCTGATGTCGACGGGCTTTCGTCCATTGCCTTTGTACCGATTGTCATTCCTCCCACCGTTCTTGATTGACGCCACGAGGTGTGTGAGTTTCCCATCTTTGATGAATGTTTCGACGATATCCTTCAAAGATGTGCATTCTTCCGTGGTGTGGCCTTTGGTCCCGTGGAAGTCACAGGATTTGCTCTGATCAACATTATGACGCTGTCGGATTATTGGAGCCTTTGGCCATGATAGTTTCTCGGTGGCAAATATCTCGGTGACGCTTTTGGTGAGTGGCGTCCATCTGGGATTCCGGTTCGACGGGTGCGTGTTGTCCCTTCCGCCTAAGAGAGGGCGAGAGCAGGATGAGGTGTCGAAGTTTATCCTTGACTGCCAAATACCAAGCTTCCTCTTCTTATTTTGTCGGGCGGTACGGACGTTATTTTCTCTTGTTCTCTGCGTGTAGAGGTTTGTGTTATGAGGAAGTTTTCTACCCAGTTGCTTCTCCGTCTCGGCGAAGCGTTTAGCTGCCGTCATGATGGCATCCCACGTGGATGGCATGCCATCTTTACCCGTCAACGTGCGGATGAGCTCTGGGTACTCAGCGCCCTGGATGAAAGCGGCGCGAACAAGATCCTTGCTAATGGTGCCTAGACTTAGCTTCTTTGAGTTGAAGCGAGTGATGAAGTCTAGCAAAGATTCATCTTCCTCTCGGACGCAGTTGAGGATCGTCCACTGCTCTTCAGTATATTTTCTTTGTTGACTGAAGTGCTGGCTGAACTTGTGCTGGAAGTCTGCCCAATCATAGATGTGGTGGACCGGTAGACGATCAAACCATGCTCTGGCTGCCCCGACGAGCGTCATTTGGAACATGTAACACCACGTGGGTTCCGTCCAATTACTGACGGTTGCCCCCGCTATAAATCTATTCAGGTGATCGTCCGGGTCAGATATGCCATCGTAAGTGCCTATGTTGGACATCTGTTTGGCACTCTTTGGAGCGATTGCTTCCGCAATGTCCCTTGCGAATTTGGACGTTCCCGCATTCGCAACAGTTGGTCTGAAAGTTTTGGAGAAGTCACGTGGGTTTCCCCCCGTGTTCTTTGGTTTGAAGGTTTCCTCGAAATTTCTCTTCGAGTGGAAGTCTTCCTTACGCTTCCCTTTCGCCTTATGACGAGGGTTTGCGTCACTGTCAGATTCTTCCCAATCTTCATCGTCCACATACTCGCAATCATTGCTCATGTTGAACTGTTGTCGAATGCTTCCGAATTCGTCATTGGCCTGTTGGAGTGAACGTAAACGTTCATCCAACTCGGCTTGGAATTCTTTCTGACGTGCTTCCGCCCAAGCTTTAACTTGTTCTAGTGTTTGGCGGGGAATCCTCGTCTGTTGTTTCTCCAACTGGGTATCAATGAATCCCAGGGGATGATTGTTTACTGCACTTGCCCCGGCTTGGGTAACCGGGGTAGTGTTCGTAAAAATTGTGTATTCACCGGTGTTTCCCCCAGTAGCTGGGGTTGTGGTTACCGGAGCTTGGTCGTGGGTTCGAGTCCCACGGATGGCGCCAATGAAGAAACACTAAATGACTCCGGCAGATTAAGGATAATCTGGGGGTTAAGTATATGTTTCCCACGAGGGTTAGGTCCAGCAAAGATGGTTATTCTTCTCGACCTGCAAAACAGACACCGTGAGCTCGTCACTGAGAAGGGGGGGTTCCTCCTTGTGACCACCCTCCGGCGTGAGAATCGGACTAGATTGCTCTGAATATAAGTGTATATAGAGAGAAATAGCTAGAGAAGATAAGATAATCATACCGTTCCAAGGTGGTGGAGTATTTATAGCCGAAGGTAAGTTTCCAAGCAGGTACGGTCAGCTGTATATAATATTCCTTTTCCACCAACCACAGGCTACGTTCGTGCCACGATGGGAGTTGGTGGGTAGGCAGCGGCTGATAGTGACATTTTGTACTGGAGCGTGCTCCTCCTCGTACTATTGTCGGTGAGCTGTCACCCTGTGATTGGTTCATGGGCTGCTTTTGTCAGATCTTGTCTATTTTGTCCATACCTTGGTAGGTATAGTACAAAAGATCTTCTAGAAGCGTACGGACTGGCTCTTTTGGGCGGGAATATTCCCGCGCTGCTCATTCCTTCAGGTGACATTGCTGAAGTATAAGAGTTAGTGCCTTATACGTGTAGCTTTACTGTTAGTGCGGGTAGCCTTCTTTCTTGGCTTGTACCCACAGCTGCGGGAACAGGCAGGGTACTGTACCAATGGAGGCTTTCCTGCGGGAACAGCTGGCTTACTGCGTGTAAGGTCTTCATCTCTGAGCATGGTGGGTCCTGCGGATCAAGTTGGTCTTTGCGCAGACGTACCTCTTCAAGGTGTGTCTTGCGGGTCCAACTGGTCTTTGCAGGGACCTACCTCTTCAATATTATAATATTAATCTAAGTGGACACACAATGTCTAAGTTGAATTTGGAAATTGGTTATGAAAACTATCGCAAAACAAATACTTTCATTATAGATTAAAAATCAATTTAAAGAAAGACCAACCCCCTCATGATTTTCAGCTCAATGGTTCACTCAAACCTGTTTAACTAGATAGATCCCACATGGACATGATCTTGCAAATAGCTTAATTTTAATGATAACAAAAGACCACTTTTTAATACTAACTCATACAAAATATTTATCAAATTATAAGTTCCGTAGTTAGGCTGCTTCCTTCTGTTCTGTCCTTCTGCCATGCACTTTCTTTAAATCTTCTCATGACCCAAAATCAGTTTAGCCCAATTTCTAACTTTTGTTATTATTTTTCTAGGCCTTAATTTGTGTTTGAACCAGCAGTAGCCCACCACTAATTTCTTTCATCTTGAATTGTTAACGAGTTCTAGGCTTCTAGCCCACCTGTCCATTCATTTAATGACTGCAAATTAAAAACGAGTATATGTATCAACATCTGACCAACCTCCAAACACCATGTATTATCTTTCCCTTTTTATTTTATTCTGGATTCTCATAACTATTACTCTATTAGTATATAAAATAACTAAGGCGGTGTTGGTTTTTAAAGAAATAGACGTGAAGACCGCTAGAATAGATATGCTGGTCGATAGAGTAGATATGAAGACCGACAGAATATATATGAATGTCTGACAGTATGTATGAAGGCCCGACGGAATAGATAAGAAGGCCCAGCGGAATAGATTCGTTGGCCGACCATTTATTAAACCGTCTGGCCGATTGTTTAATAAACCGTCGCCGCCAAAACTAAACGGTCGGTTTTTTATAAAACGGTCGGGCCCGACAGTTTAAGTGTATATGTGTCAAGATGTGGTTGGTCCAAAAACAGAAGGGTGTCAGACAGATCTGTCGGATGTAAGGTCTGTAATGATGGATCATTTCGAATAAAATAGGATCATTTAGGTATTATTTTGCTTTGGAGGTTAGTCTAGGAACTTGTATAGTTAAATGGGTTATTTTGGTCATTTTACCGACAACAAAATTATAACTGAATCTAAAAATAAATTATAATAAGTTATATAAACAAATAAATAATAAGACAAAAGTAACTCATCATGACCAAACCGAAAGCCCAAAAAAAACGATAAAACATCTCATATGACATACCTTCATCTATCTTCATCACCCACGCCCTCTTCTTTCTCTCAACCTGCCGCCACCACAGCCACCATCTTCCGGCTGCCGCCGCAACAGAAGTGTTAACTAAGCTGCCCAAATTGGATGGAAAGTTTGACTTTGATGGAGTCAACGGACTGTAAAGAAACATCAAACATCAAATCTGATAGTTTTAAAGTTGATATGGAACCTTTCTCACACCTCATCAACAATCACACATATGATTCAAGATCAAATGTAAGTTTCACTTTCATTTTCTTGTCTATTTTGAAAATCTCAATTTTCACATATTGACCGGAAGTAATCCCGGCTCAGGAAATGTTTATACAGAGTACCAACTTTAAATGTGTTTTTCTCGAGCAATCCCATACGTATTTTTCATGTCATCAAAAAACTAACAGGTTACTTTTCAATTAGTATAAGATTACCAGATGAAAATATATTCAAAGTTAGGACTATCGATAAATATTTCTTGAATTAGGACTAATCCCGGCCGTTAATTGAAAGCCAGGACTATTGAAATCCAGTAACTTTTTTTTAAATTAAGTTACAAATTGAACACCTAAGCTGTATATATTTTTATTACAACATGATATTTTATTATTAAACCTAATAATTTGTTCAATGTAAGATAGATCTTAATATTGTTGCGTAATATTCGTTTCGTGCGAGAAAGTGCATGAAAGAAAATACTTGATATTGGGGTTTCGCTTTGGTTTTCCCTCCTTTTTTTATTATTTTATTTGAAAAGGGTACTTAATAAAGTAGATAAAATAATCATTTATGTTCTTTTACATGAAAACATATATATCGCTTACCTTTGTAACTAGGATTTATAATCCTTGAACGTGTATTATTTTAATTTGTTTTATTTTTTTCAAATTAAATGTATTATATTTAAAATAATTTGGAAATATTTTTTAAATTTAATTAGTTGCCAAGGAGTTTATCCAAAAAGGGAGGAGAAGAAAAGAAGAAAATGATGAGTGATCCAAACATTGACAATGAAAGAGATGCTATTTATTCGCTTAAAGGTGACACCTCTTTGTTTCTTTTTTAACATTATATTTTTTGTTAAAATTATTAAATCGAAATATTAAAACATAAAAGTCAATCATTAAACTTAATGAATTATGATATATCTTATCCTATTAATGTTGTATATATGAAACGTATGATAGCACATTAATAAAGATGGTAGGGCATTCTAGTTAGTGTACCAAAAATAATTGTGTTTCATTATCAAATCAAAACCACTTAATAATTTGGAAGAAGATGTTGATTTGGGAATGGTTTTCTACTTTTCTATCATATTAATTGATTTATGCTTGACGTGTCGTAAGAAATCATACATTGACAAAAGGAACAACTCACTCATTATTAACCATTTGAATTAATCGTTTATTATTTAATATCTATTAGTATTATTATAAACATATAGTATTAATTTAGTTACATAAAATATAATAAAATTATTCCTTTTGCTCCTGCCAAATTTGCACATGCAACTTAGAATTATTTGATGCGCTTGTTTGTGCTGGAAAGTTTTTTTTTTTTTAATGTTAAAAGAATCTGAACTTGTAGTTACAGGTATTATGTCGGAAACACCGATACCAGCATCCATAGGGACCATCGAGCCACAAAGCCACCACCAAATTAGCATCATTACTTCCGCCGGAACACCGACAAAAGGCAAACTCATCGGCAAAAGATCATCTAGTTTTAGACATGCATCCATCATCAACCCCACAAGAATTGTCTTCTTCTTCGCCACCTTGTAAGAACATGATCAGCCATCTCTTTCACGTTTTCGGTTGTCATATCTAACTCGTTTAATAAACAGGTCGTGTTCGAGTTGACATGCTTAATTAAATGAGTTGCTTTCAAGTTATTACCTTGTTTGATTCATTTTATTAGACAGGTCAACCTGCCAAAATGTTCAATTAAACAAGTTGATTCATTAACCCGTGTATGACTTGTTTAACCCATTTTTAAAATCCAACAAGTTTTTAAAGGGCACATGTACAGGTTACATGATTTTAAGCGTGTACGATTTATGACTAAATTTTTTTACTCAAAACAAAGTGGCTCGTGTTTTTTATTGAACGGTTGACACCCCTAGGTTCAACCCAAGCTGACATAATCTTTTCAAGGATTTTAACCCGTTTTGACTTGTTTTTTACTCATTGACCTATTTATAACGTGTTACTCAACCCATTTGTCACGTCTATCATGTCAACTATAGCGCAAACTAACTTTTTATGCATACCTAATTTGACCAGGTCAAGCATGGGAACCATCCTACTAATATACTTCACCCTCTCAATGGCCAAGTACAACGTCGACAAAAGTTACTCGATTGACTGAGCGAATCTACCAAGGAGATACTGGTGTATATATTACTTGTTTTCTTTGTTTTATATGCGTATCCAACAGTTGAGTGACACCGATTTACAGAACATTTTCAAAGAGTGAAAAAAAAATACATGATTTATCATTACACACAGAATCTAAAACTTTGAGAAAGATATCCTATGGTCAAATATTTTTTCTTGTTATTTTGTATATATAATGGAAATAATATTTCATCATGTTATATTGTGAAAAGTTGGTAGTCTTCTAAACACAACACTTTATTAACAAGAACCTGTGACATTGTCTAGTTACTCTAGTAGAGCTTTGAGATCATTGGCATCAATGACTCGCGATCTTGGTAGATTCTCAATATGATTGCAGCGATTTCTTCGATTGCCTTACCCGTTACTTCTGTGATGAGTAAAAACTCTACATTAATAATCGATAAAGAAGGGGATGTTATCAACTGTGTGTTGACCAACTAAGCATAATTTTGACCTTAAAATCATAAGACTGTAAGATTTTTTTTTAAAGAAAACATGTGAATCACACATAGGATTGATGTATTCAATAACATAATCAGTATATTAGTAGATATAATCCATGGTATTTTCAAGCTAAATATGAGGTGGCAATTTCACAATTATTTTAGAGCAAATCACCAAAATAGCCCATTTCATGAGAGAGAAAATACAAAATAGCACGTGAGATTTCATTTTCCCAAAATAGCCCTCGAAATCCAACTTCCACGTGAGATTAGGATATTCCCCGTGGACCAATCAAAATATGCCATGTGTCAAGCATCCCTACCTACCACGCAAGTTTTCATCACAAATCCGTCTTAAACGTTACTTTTCGCATCAAATCTAACCTTATGAAAACCACCTTTAATGTGATGTTTCAAGCTGTTTTCGTCTCCAACGTGAGTTTTCAAAATTATGTTTTTTTAAGTTTTTTTGAAATTCATCTCCGAAGATGAAATGTAAATGAATTTCGTCTTTTTAAAAAAAATCATATTCTTCATCATCTCATCTTCTTCATCATCTTCTTCATCATCTTCATCCTACCGGACACCACCACCACCACCACCACCACCACAACCACCACCATGAAATTTGAGCCGAACCATGTTTCACCGCCGCTATCACCGCCATTAACAACAATATCGTGGATGTCTGTGGTGGCGGTGACGATGACGGTGACCGGAATAATCACCGGCAGTGATAGCGGCGGCGGTGGAATATGGTTCGGCTCAAATTTCATGGTGGTGGTGGGTGGTTGTGGTGGTGGTGGTGTCCGGTAGGATGAAGATGATGAAGAAGATGATGAAGATTATGATGAAGATGATGAAGAAGATGAGATGATGAAGATGATGATTTTCTTAAAAAAGACGAAATTCATTTACATTTCATCTTCGGAGACGAATTTCAAAAAAACTTAAAAAAACATAATTTTGGAAACTCACGTTGGAGACGAAAACAGCTTGAAACATCACGTTAAAGTTGGTTTTCATAAGGTTAGATTTGATGCGAAAAGTTACGTTTAAGACGGATTTGTGATGAAAACTTGCGTGGTAGGTAGGGATGCTTGACACATGGCAGATTTTGATTGGTCCACGGGGAATATCCTAATCTCACGTGGAAGTTGGACTTCGAGGGCTATTTTAGGAAAATGAAATCTCACGTGCTATTTTGTATTTTCTCTCTCATGAAATGGGCTATTTTGGTAATTTGCTCATTATTTTATGGTTAATTTAGGGATGTGCATGAAACTGAACTGAAATAACCGGGCCCAAACAAAAGCCGAATTTTTGGTTCGATTTCGGTTTTGCATGTAATTAAAATTGGAAAAACCGAACAACAAATAACCACAATCAAACAAAAACCGAACTTTTGGATTGGTTTGGTTTTGCATGTAACTAAAATCGAACCCAATTTATGGATTTTTATTCTTATTTTGAATGCTCAGTAATTGATAAGAATTTAGTAAATATTGTAACCCAAATTTTTTAGCCCAAATTTATATTAATCAATTAATCATTAATAATTGACAAACAGATTTAAGACTAAAGTTTTAGGCCCAAATCCATTATTTTGGGCCAATTTTTTTGCGGCTCAAATATTTCAATCCTAAACTATTAAAAAAAACAAAATCGAAACTTAACCAAAAAAAATTCAAAGTGGAACGGCTTTCAAAGGCTAAAAAATAGAATTATCGGTTTGTGGTTCGATTTAACCACAAAAACGACCAACAAAAAAGTTCAACCCGGGCCCATTTTGACTCGTTATCCAACCCACTTGACCCGCCATTTTACCAATCGGGGCCATTTTGACCTGTTATCCAACTCACTTGACCTGCAATTTTACCACTCGGGCCCATTTAGACCCGTTATCCAACCCACCCGACCTACCAGTTTACCACATCCAGTTACTTAATAAAGCATTTCTTTTGTTTAAAAAATGAAAAACTGACACTCACCGATAACGGGCCAGGCCGGATTTTGTGTGAAAATCTTGTTAGCATAATCCAACTCTTCTCTCACATGAACCATCTCAGCATAATCACTTTTCTCATCTTCAAGGTACCCTGAACTCTTTGCTCTTTCTAGTCTTATAGTTTGCAACATCACAGGATTCAAAGTCAAAGCAAAGACCTTTTTCGGGTCAACCTCAAATAAACTCTTGGGCAAGTCAACACCTTTCACAATAGGCACATTTGCCACTTTGAATCCTTTCTGAGCTAAATAAATTGACAATGGAGTCTTACCAGATCGCGATACACCAGCAATAACAATATCAGCCTTGTGCAGGTTCTGTGGATAAGCTCCATCGTCTTGTTTGATGGTGAATTCAATAGCATCGATGCGTTTGAAGTATTGTTCGGTCAGTGGGAATTGTCTCCCAGGGGCCCCACGAGGGAGACGGGAAGGTGAGAGGCCTAAATAGGATGATATTGCATCTGTGATTGGTCTAAGAACATCAGTTGATTGTATGTTCCATGATTTGCAGGCTTGTCTTGCTGAATCTGCAAGTTTTTCATCTGCTAATGTGTATATGAGGATTGCATCTTGTTTGGCTGCTTGCATTATGATCTCCATAAGCCGATCCATATCATTAATCTGCAATGTGAAGTTCCAGTTAAGCTTAGAATTAAAGAATAAGACGAATCTAACTATGAAATTGTTACAGCCCATTAAGAAGAAATCAAACCAAAAGACTATTAAGAGCCAACGCCATCATTGGTCACGGTTGGCTTCCTCAAGGCCACCACTCAGAGTTGTCTCTGATACTAGGGGTGCAAACGAGCCAATAAAAGGCTCGAGACAAGCCAAGATTTTTCGAACTTGAGTCAAGCCCGAGACGAGCTTTTACGAACTTGAGTCGAGCCCGAGCCTCAAATAAAGCTCGTTTAGTTATCGATCCCGAGCCCGAGCTCGAGCCTTGTATGGGAAGCTCATTTAAGCTCGTCTAACGAGCCTTGGGTAATTTTGAGTTTTACCTCTTTTGGATTTCTAGAGCTCAAGCCGAACTTTGGCTCGTTTAAGGTACTAAACGAGCTCAGGCTAGTAATAAACGAGCCAGGCCCGAGCTTTAGAGAAAGAGCTTGAAACGGACCAAGCTCGAGCTCGAGCCCAATCCCTTGTAACTTTGTAAGTCAAAACGAGCCGAGCTCGAGCATATTCAAGCTCGGCTTGGGTCGTTTACACCCCTAGTTTTTGATTAAAAAAGCATATGTACAACTTCATAATTGCATCAGAGTGACCCTAAACGAAAAAACTCAACCCAAAAGATAATAAACATTACATTTGTTGCCCATACAACATACGTTGCTACATTACCGGTTCATAATGCGAAGAATTTTGTTGAAATATGGGGAAAGATTGATCTAGTTTCGAATCAACACTAGTTTCAATTACACATTAATTTCGCATTCACATGATACAATTACATAATCTGTACCAATTTTAGAACAGTGTTCATATTGAATTATGTAAAACATTAGGTCTGTAATAAAAAACTATCAAATTTTTGGAATAATAATTAGAATAGGGGTAAAGTTAACGTAGAAATGAAATTAACGTGCTAATTGTGAGAAGCAAGTAAAGTAATTATATATACAAGTAGAGTTTTTATAGAGTAATTACATAATTACTCTATAATTCTCACTATTAGCAAGTTAATTTCATTTGTATTTGATCCAAACCCATAATTACCCCGGAAAACAAGCGAGTATAAACCGGACAACCACCGTCGATCATAAAATGCTCAAATTGACCTAACGCCGCGTTAACGGAATGCTCCGCCGTCCGTCCTGACCCGTCGGAAACCATGTATATCTCCTTTCCTTTAACAACAACTGCTTCCTCCGTCGTTCCTCCGGTTTCATCTTCCGACGAACTACTTACAACCGCCTCACCACCTTCTGATCGAATGAACTGTACATCAGCGTTTTCGGTGATCTGCGGCTGTTTAGGTTGAACATGGCGGTCAAGCTTACGGCCGGATTTGATCACTCGAGCTCTGGACCAACGGCTCAGTTGAGAGCTCAGAGAACGGTTGGACGTCGGGTTGCCGACGGTAGCTGCTGCCGGTTCAGTTATTGTTGGTTTCATTTGCTTGTTTTTTAATTTTTCATTTTTGGTTAGCGGGTAATACTACAAAGGTTAGGTTATAATCCACGTGTATAAAGAATGGGGTAAGGTGACGAACAAGTATGGGTTACACGTTTGTATAAATTAATTAAAAACTTTATCCGGATTATTCAGCATTTCAATAATATATAAAAAAAAATCTCCACGTTTGATTCAAACTGAATTTGTTTTATCTAAACTGATATGGTAACAAGGGTAATTAAAATCGGATATTACCGTATACCAAAAAAATCATATTCGTATTTTCCACATGTTGTAACTTGTAACCAATAGTGCAATAAGCCCATAAATTTGCAACAGGTCCGACCCTCTTACTTGGCCCAATCAAAATTGTCAAACAACCTTAGGCCCAATCCTTATGCTTCAACTCAAAAGTCAAAAAATCGCCAAAGCAATCACGAAGAGTTTACCCACAATTAAAAGTGCACAAATCGGTTTTTTTTAATACCCGGGTTCGGATATGGAACCGGTTTAGAGTATGATCGGGTATTGAGAGAAATCGGGTAGGGTATTTAGGAGAAAAACTCAACCCTATGTACCCGGGTAGGGTATGATCAGGTTCGGGTATTGGAACCGGGTACGACCGGGTATTAATACCCGGTTTTGAATTTGTAATTTTTTTATACATTTTTTAATTTGTTTAAAATTTAAATTTGCTTTGTAATTTATAAAAATAATTAAACTATATTTTACAAAAACCATAAATTCACTTTATTACAAATTATTTACTTAGTAATATGCATTTTACAAAAACTTAAACATAAAAGTTGTGAAGTAAACATAAAAATATACTATAAAAAAACTCATGTATTATTTTGAGTATTAGAAAATTGGTATCGGGATCGGGTATAACCGGGTATCGGGTATAGGGTATGACTGAGTCCGGGTATTTACGAGTATAAATCGGGTACGGTTCCGGGTACGTGTATTGACCTCAAAATACATACCCTACGAGTAGGGTCGGTTCCGGTTTCGGATATAGAATACCCGGTATAAAAAACCGGTTCCGGGTATTTTCTTCGGGTCCGGTTCCTGATACGGGTTTTTTGTGCACCTCTACCCCACAATGGGCAATGGCAATGAATTTTAAGATCCAGTTCGAATGAAACACCCTAAACCTAGAAAGTCTAGTATGCTGGATTTACACATGCAAACTAGTTCTTAAAAACATGACACGGCGAAAGTATTACAAAATCTGACCAGAATAACTGACAGATCGGATACGGATCCAAGACCCCGATTTAGATAGCCCAAAACGTAGTCAAGGCCCAACCATTTCACCACATAATAATAATAATAATAATAATAATAATAATAATAATAATAATAATAATAATAAAACGAAGTTAGAAGGTTAATAACGTAATTACACACATCCCCTGTTTACAAAACACAAAACAAGTCCCAGACGAGTTCTCAGATCAAAGACGATGATGGCTACGACGACGTCGTTTCGACCATACGCCGTCGTATCGCTTCTCATCATCTTCTTCATACAGCCTTCGATCTCAATCTACTGTGACGAAGACGATTGCTACGATCTACTCGGGTTAGCAGCAACATTTTAATAATAACCAATTACTTCATTTTAATTAATTGATTAATTAATTATTAGCTGAATTTGTTTTAATTGTTTTATTTAGGGTTTCGCAAAATGCAAATGCATCTGAAATCAAGAGAGCCTACTACAAGCTCTCGTTAAAGCAGTAAGTTTGTTTCTTAGTTAGTTATTGATTATGTAATTGATTAGTTGTTTGATTTGAATTGAGAGATGTGTGTTTGTTTTTGTAGTCATCCGGATAAAAACCCCGATCCGGAGTCAAAGAAGTTGTTTGTTAAGATTGCGAATGCGTATGAGGTATCGAAACCAAATTCTCTATTCAATTAGCTTCAATTCTGTATGATAATTGGGCACACTATGCAGTTGTGTTGTCTCTAACCTGTTCAACACGATAAGACACGGATTGAGTTTTGAGGTTAAATAAGTTAATTGTTAAGTTCGAGATTGATATGATGTTAACTGCATCAAAACTTGTTGAAATGTAGTGAATATTGAATCTTTGGTGTAAATTTGTATATCCTGATTTGTAGTTGCGCGTTACTTTCTTTTTTGTTTCATAGATATTAAAAGATGAAGTTACAAGAGGGCAATATGATTATGCAATTGAGCATCCTGAGGAGGTAGGTTTACCACTTGGAAATCCTTCATTTTTTTGTTCAAATCTAGTTTACATATGTGTAGAATGCCTAAGAAATACTGTATTCATCTAATCAACTTATAATGATGTTAATGTTCCTTTGTTTTCGATTTTAGGTATTCTACAATACAGCTCGCTATTATCATGCATACTATGGTCACAAAACTGTAAGTTTTAGACATTTTTTTTTCCAATTTGAAGATTTTAACAAAGCTTTAGTGCGTTTTTATTGATTGTTGACAATAACAATTTACTAATTTCTCATTGTATAGGATCCTCGTGCTGTTTTAGTTGGACTTCTTCTAGTCCTCTCGGGATTTCAGTATCTAAATCAATGGACACGGTATCATCAGGTAAATAATATTCAAATATAACTTTAATTTTGTTGAATTGAGCAATTGGTTTAAGTCGCATAATGTAGGATGTGGTCTAATGCGCTCATTCTTGTGTTAAAGTGACTTTTTGCATAGATTACTTCTACCTTATTCCATAGCATGAACTAGAGTGAAAATAGTGACCAGCTGCATTTTTTTTCACTTTTTTTGGGTATTTTAGTAGCTATTTTTGTGCTATTTATTGATAAGAATAATAATAGTTATTTTGGTGGTATTTATTGATTATAATCGCTTTTTTGGTGTACTTAAATGTTCTAATACCTTATCGCTAAATGTAAATAGCCCTGCTAATTCATCACTACCGCTACGTAGCGTATAGGCAGGCTGTCGCTATTGACAACTATGCCTTATGCATAGACTACTTGTCTACATAATTACATAGGGTGAAACACTTATTTTGGTTGTACACAAAACTTCTTTGGTGGTACTCTAGCTTTTTTGAATTTATTTATTTTAATCCATTATATATTAGTGTTTAAAACTTATCAACTTAAAATATTATCTATAAATAATATTTTAGTATTTTTTATAATAACAAGTGCCTCGTGCGTTGCTCATCGGATTTTTGGATCAGTTTGAGCATTATTTTACTATTCCTAGCATTTTTTTACACCCAAAATAAACTTTTCCCTGTTTGAAATGATAAAGAAATGAATATGTTTTGGCCTGTTACCAACCGGTCTGAAGCTCCCATTTTGCCACATGTACATGTAATAAAAGGTCATTTGGTAATTATGTTGTATATATAATTATTTTTAGGCTATTGACATGGTCAAGAGGACACCGGCTTATAAAAATAAGTTGAAGGCGTTGGAACTGGAACGCACGGGGGCAATTGCAAGCAAAAAGAAGGGTGGTTACAAGATCGACAAGTATGAAACTATTGTTATGTAATAACTACAATAGTATTTTGGGAAATTTTGAAAATAATAATAATAATAATAATAATAATAATAATAATATTTTTATTACAGGAAAATGCAGGAAGATCTCAGTAAGGAACTTGAACTGCAGATAAAAGGTGCTGAAAAGCCATCAATGTGGGGACTTCTTGGTGTTCGTTTTATACTCCTGCCATATACTCTTGGAAAGGTTGTTCAATATATATTATTGTTTATATTTGTTTAATTTAAATTTAGATTTAAAAAAGGCTGTTAAGTTGATGATTTTTACACTCTTGTTTCTGCAGCTAGTTTTATGGTATGGATTGTGGTATTGGAGGTACAAGATAAAACGAACTTCGTATTCTTGGGAAGATGCGTCTTATTTGACCAGACGCGCTCTCGGGGCACCTCGTGATTCATGGGAATATCTTGGTAACTCTCCTAAGCTCTTTTGCAATATCACAAAAACAAAAAGAACAAACCTAAATCGTTTAATTTTTTAAGATATCAAAGGTTTATATAATTAAAAGCTTTTACTTCTTAAATACAAATATCTAGTAAAAATCTCAACCATAGCAAGGCTATTAGGAGGGTGGGATGTAGGCAAACCGTACCTATTTCCCATAGGATAGAGAGGTTGCTTCCAGAGCCCCCACCACCACCACCACCACCACCACCCACCCCCAACATACAAATATCTATGTTATGTACACTAAAAACCCAATAAACTAATTTATTCATATGCTTGTTTCTCTTTTTTAAACTTTACTACGTATGTGTAGGAAATACACCTACAAACGATACACATAACCTATACATGTGTATATTGTATAAATAAACAAATTTTGTTGATGTATTTTTTATAGAATGTTAAAAGAGACGGATAAAATTTGCATTATAACATTTTCTGTTTTTAAAAAAATAAAAAAATTTGAAAATGAATGATTTATTTGTTTATATGTATGTGATTTCTTTCATGTATAAATGCTCCATAGCATAATTAGTTTAACAGCTTATCAATCACCTTTTATTGCTTAATATATGTTATCCAAATTAACTTGAAGTTTGCAATTGTTAGATGAAGCAACCAAGAAAGATCTCATTGACCGGGGGTTATGGGTGAAGTCCAACTTGGATATTTACCTTTCGGAGATGCGTAAAGAGTCAAAGCGAAGAAGGTGAACAAACTTTTAAAGTCAAAGGTTTGACTTTGATGCTACAAACTGGAATACTATAGAAGATTAAAGATTAGTCTCCATCATTTTACTTTTAAGATTTCTTATTAAGAAATATCATGGAACTTACTATACTAAGCAAGCTCTAGTCTAATATGCCTTTATGGCTACTCCTTTTGTTTTTCACAAGTTTATACCGGAATTGCAGTCCCAGATTTGGGTTGTTTGTTGTTTTAAACTATCCGTTATCGGAATACTTAGCTTAAAAGAAAATGAGTCAACATGTTGATTTTTCGTCTAATGTGTAGTTTTACTTGATACAGTCTTATCATCTTTGTTTATTTAAAAGACTGTTAAATCTCAGTTAGGTCTATTTATATTTGTATGATGAAGTGACTTTTTGGTTTATCGTGTGATTGCTCTAGGGTTGCATAAAATCTACATTGATCTAAAAGATTTGTTTGATGCATGCACATATTGTATTTAAAAGATATAACCTTGGCATGCTACCTAATATTGAATTGTGTTAAACTGTTGATCATGCGATGAGATGACTTTAAAAGAGATTACTGTTAACAACATAGACCCTAGTAAAGTTGTAGTTGATCATGTGTTTGTTGTTACCGGTGTAAGTTTTTTACACAACCCAAACCTAACCGGAATTCGCTTGTATGAGTTCTTTTTTATAAGTTTAAGTGTATTTGTTTTATAGAAATGTACGTGTGTGTGTGTTTATATATGAATTTGGATTTTAAGAATAGTAATACTAGTGTAGGGCGGGCAATGGGATGGTATTGGTAATATCATACCTGATTGTAAAAATGTCCGGTACCGTCGTGTATATGTCAGTTAATTAATTAAATGTTGGTATTAGTATAACTCCCACTACGTCATTTCCCGTCCCATGATCCTTGTTTTCAGCTCTAACTCCTAAATTTTGAATACCAATGGTTTGCGTCATGCCAATTCCTATATAGGATAACTGTATTTGTGTGTCAAGGTTTGTGCTAGGTTCGACCTGTCAACTTGTGGTGTTAGGTTCGACCCATCAACCCAGAGACAACCTCCACAGAACCTGTTCACTAACTTATGCATTGTTAACGTAGTATTCAACACACAAATGTAAAGCTAGGGGTGTTCACGGTCCTCTTTAGCCGTTTTAACAAGGTTTCTAGGTCGAACATGTATGCACAATTTTGGTAAGGATAAAGCAAATCGCCTAGGTTAGTTGGGTCGGTTGGACCCAACAAACCATATCAATCATCGTTGTTAAATATGTTCTAAGAAAGTTGAACAAACCAAACATTCTTAGCGACTCATGCTAATCAAACCAAACAAAAGCCTTACCATTCTATTCTATTATGTTCTATTTTACATATACTAAAACTTAAAATTTGTCAGTCTTACTAAAACACTATTCATCAAACCTTAAGTAAGAGTCGCACATTATTAATCAAACTATGACTATTTACCACACACGTATTTTGTCATTTCTCAACAACTATTGCTTTACCATTTTGATGATTTAAATAAGTTGGAATGTGTATAAAATGAGAATATTATTTCTTAAAAAAGAAAAAAAAGGAAAATATTAATTCATATTGTAATATTAGCATTTATCCTATTAAATAATATTTTGACATAAATCGGTCAAAGTGGAATATCGGGGCTTTCCAATTATTTATATATATTTTAAAAATAACAGGCTTGTTTAGGCTTTTGAGCTGGCTCGAGAAGCTTGAGCTCGGGCCTGTTTAATAAGCTTAATCGAGCTTTTTCACGAGGTAATTCCCGAGTGTATCGGCTAGTTTGCTTCCCGGATTCTGCACAACAAAATCAAATATCAAATAGTATATCACACCGTGGTTTTACTTTTTAGGGTTCACAGTTTTCTTCCGGTTCATCAATGGTAAGTTCTTCTTTTTCTTCTCAGGTACGCAATTCCACCATATTAATATAATATCATCATCCAATTACCATTACACGCATTTTTTGTTTCTTACGCATTCTATTGTTTTTCAATTTACAAGGTTGGGGTTTTGGTGCCACTGAACAATAAAAACAATAATAATAATAATCTAGACGAAGAAGACACTTCGAATTCAACCCCTAGAGTTGAAATCAGCAAAGGCGTTAACGTATTAGGCCGTGATATTATACCTATCACCGACAAGAGACTCAGCCGAAAGCACTTATCCGTAACCGTCTCCGCTGACGGCTCGGTTGAAGTAGCCGTGGTATACATTTTATCTGTTCGTTTAATCTAAACGTGGTTCGGTCTAGACATGCACATGTGGCAGCTAGGTATTATTTATTAGGCGATTACAAGTACATAACATAATTTAAAATGTAATGCATCTAAACTCGTCTACTCATACAAACAATGTTTTAAATCTAAAGTTCATAACTTGTATAATTTTTCAAACCCCAATCTTATGGTAATTGGGCTAGTAAAGTTTAAACCAATTTAGTTTTAACATTTGGATACTGGTTATATTTATAATTAGTGTTTATATTAAAATTATATTTAAAGTTTTAACATTTCTAATTTGTTTTTTTAGGGTCATGAAGGAGGTTTCAGAAGTTTGGGGGGTTGAAACCTAAACACAAACAAGCATAAACGGACATAAACTACTTATGTATTCGCTAAAATTTTAACTGAACATAAACGGACTAAAATGAACATAGATGAACGGACATAAACGGACGTTCATGAACGTAAATGTGATGAACAAAACAAGTGTTCATGTTCGTTCGTCTAATTGAATGAACAAAAAATTTCATGTTCATGTTCGTTCGTTTATTAAATAAACAAACTTCTCGCTGAACAGTTCATGAACATTCGGTTCGTTTACACGCACCTGTATCTACTTGAAACTAAAGAGAAAACATGAAGTAGGCTATCTTTTATCTAGCAGGATTTAGAATTCTGAGATTTGCAGTTACTAAAACACCATAACCTGCAAAGTTTTGGGTTTATGATAGTATTGGTCTTATATGCGGTCAGTTTGCTAGTGCAGTTTCTGTTTATACATTTCTGTTACATATGCATTAGTAGTTTGAACATTCAGTTAGTCTGTATGTTAGTTTTCTATATAATGGAGAACTATGCATTGTATTCATTTATTCAGTAAAATACACGTTGAGAGTTAGTTACATATGCATACGAATCTGTTCTTTATCCCTCACATGCTTTTTTATCTTCATATCTTTATCTTTTATGTGTATGTACCCTGTAATGCTTTAAATATGTTAAAAATGCAACTTTTATTTGATTTAAATTGACTTATAGGAAGGAACAAATCCGGTTGTCGTTAGATCTCAGGGTCAAAGGAAGAAGCTTTTGTCTCGTGAAAAGCTAATAATTAAAGATGGTGATATTATAGAATTAATCCCTGGGCATTACTTATTCAAGTATAAGGCGCTTAACAGTGTAAAAAAGAGTGATTCTAATTCTCCAAGCACACAAAAAAGACCTTTAATTGAAGATGATTCCCTTTCACAAAAGCGATTGCGACAAGTTTCTGAAGATGAGGCCCTTGCTAGAAAGTTGCAGGTAATATTTATATTAAATGAGTTATTTGTTTGTATTTTATTAATTCATGTGCATTAGTTTTTTTTTTACTTTTTTACATGCAGAGTGAGATGAATAATGATATTCAAGATAATGAAATATCTGGTGAGGCAATTCGCAATTTCAAGCCTCCAAAAGATAAAATTCCACAAACGTTTCGGCTTATGAGAGTGAAAGGCCTGCAATCATGGGCTAATACTAACTGTGTGTCAATTGGGGATGTGATTCAGGTGATTAGCAAATTGCAATTATTCTCCATATTTTCCAGAAAAGAAGTGATTTCAGATGTATTATGACACTTGCAGTGTGATTAATATTTCTGATTTAGTTTTTTATATGGCGGTTAGGGGAATGTGCTAGTTGCTGTACTTTCAAATTACATGGTTGACCTTGACTGGCTGATGTCAGGTGAGCAACATCCCTACAAGTGCTTTATATATATACAAGCAAATTTTCGGTTCTGTTTTTGTATTGCTGTACTTTCAAATTGCATCAGTGAATCAGTGATACATAATCTTCTTTTTAATCATGTTTTTGTTTGTGGTGTAGCATGTCCAACTCTAAAGAACATCCCTCATGTTTTGGTGGTTCATGGTGAAAGTGATGGTAGGCAGGAACATATGAAGGTTTTCATCAATCTAAGTTATCATATTATGCATTTGAACAAACCAATATGTTTTCTTTATATTTTTCATTTTGTATCTTTTTATAGAGAAACAAACCTGCAAATTGGATTTTGCACAAACCTCCATTACCAATTGCATGGGGGACCCACCATTCCAAAGCAATGTTTCTGGTGTACCCTCAAGGAGTTAGAATTATTGTTCACACTGCAAACTTAATCTATGTTGATTGGAATAACAAAAGCCAGGGTTTGTGGATGCAAGGTTTTCCATGGAAAAATGGTGGTTCAGATAAAGGAAGTGGATTTGAATCTGACCTTGTTGATTATCTTGGTGCACTGAAGGTACCGTATTATTGCATCCTGATAAATTTGTAGAAACCGAGGTAAATTTAGTCTATGTTAGTCAAACAGAACCAAAAATTTGGTTTATACAAAAACATAAAAACAGACCATTCGTTTTTTGTTTGGGTTTGGTGATTCCGGTTTGGTTTTTTGGTTTCGTTTTGAGCTTTGTTTCTAAAGCTCGAGGTCGGCTTGTTAGTAGTTTCTTCAAGCTTGAGCTCGACTCGCTAGTAGTTTTTCAAGATCATGCTCGGCTCGTTTTTTAGTTTTAATTAATTATATATGTTAACTTTATTTTACGTATAGTTTAGTTTAAGGTTTCTATATCTAACATATTTAATTGTTTTTGTCATAAATTTAAGTGAACAATTATTATATAAATATGTACTTAATATTTTGAATGAAAATTATTCATATAAAAGACTCATGAGCAAGTTCGGCTCGATTTGGGCTTTTAGTGAGCCGATTTTGGGTACCTTCGAGCGGCTTGGCTCTTTCACATCCCTAGTTATCAAACAGCTTGATGTATATGACCCAAAAAAAAAACTCTTTTTAGGGTACTAGAGATGTGTTAATTAATGTTTTGTTTTTTAAAAGCTTCTGAAGTTGATGAAAATCTGATAATTCTGGCATTTGCTTAGTAGTCACTGCTAGATTTCACATTGTTGATAATTGCAGTGGCCTGAGTTTTCTGTTCAACTTCCTGAACGAGGCAACATCACCATCAATCCATCTTTCTTTAAGAGATTTGATTACAGCAAGGCTACGGTAATGTTTGTTTTGTATTTCTTTAAAATGTTTTTTGATGTTTTTAACATTAATTAAAGATTTTTATTAAAACTGGGCGACAACTAATTTCAGGTAAGGTTAATAGCTTCGGTACCTGGATATCATTCGGGCTCAAATATTAAGAAATGGGGACACATGAAGATCCGTTCAGTTCTACAGGATTGTGTTTTTGATAAAGAGTTTCAAAATTCTCCCCTTATATATCAGGTAGGGAGCACGTATTCACTTTTTACTGTGGCCGTTTCGACAGTGTCTTCTTAAGAATGTGTCTATTTGCACTGATGTTTTTAAACTGTAACAGTTTTCATCTCTGGGTTCATTAGACGAAAAGTGGATGACTGAGTTTGCGTTCTCAATGTCATCGGGAGTATCAGAGAATAAGAAGCCTCTGGGCCTGGGGGAACCTTTAATTGTATGGCCCACAGTCGAGGATATTAGATGTTCTCTAGAGGTAATATTATGTTATAGATTATGTTCTAGGTTACAAGGGGTTATTTTAAAATATGTTGTATTTTTTCTTGTATCTGATAGGGTTATGCAGCTGGGAGCTGTGTTCCAAGCCCTCAAAAGAATGTAGAGAAAGCATTTTTTAAAAAATCTTGGGCAAAATGGAAAGCTAGCCACACTGGTCGCTGGTATGTAATGTGAACCCGTGATTATATTTGCAGCTTACACAATTAATTACTTGTGCATGATACTGATATGCATATTTTATTTGTTGCAGTCGTGCAATGCCTCATATAAAGACGTTTACTCGTTATAACGGTCAAAACCTTGCGTAAGTGCCTATGAAAGTATGAATCGGTTTTATTTAAGTGGTAATCTTATATTTACAAATCTTAAATTTTCTTTGTTTAGTAAATTAGATGAATGTTTTGATAATTTAATCTTTGTTATTATTTTATTTAAAATTGAAAAATGGAATTTCTGGGCCCAGCTTGCCTATTTTTTCTTTTAATTTTGAAGGCATATGAGGCTGGGATTATTAGTTTTATTTATCACTAATATGTTTTTGGTTCTTTACGACAGATATATTATCGATTTGTTTTAAAATTTACAGATGGTTCTTGCTGACATCATCAAACCTTAGTAAAGCTGCTTGGGGAGCACTTCAGAAAAACAACACTCAGCTAATGATTCGTTCATACGAGGTACTATATATTATGTGTCCTAAACAACCTTACATTTTATGACTTTTGATTGTCAAATGATTTCTTTTCTAAATTCAAACTTGTAACAAATAAGAGGAAACCACTTATACTATTACCAACAACCCCTATAACAAAAGTCACAACCACTATTTCGTTTCTGTGAAAAAAGTATGTATTAAAACGATACCACATTATCAGAGTTGGATACATTTCCTGGTGCCACATAAGCAATTTTCCAGTTTGATAAATTAGAAGAGAGATTTTAGTTCGATATAGACAATTACAACTTGTGTCATGTTTAATAAGAAAGACATAAAAAGAGTCCGATTGCAATTTACTATTGTACCCTTGCAGCATATGGGTCTCTATCTTGTATCTTGAATTTACTAGTTTACCCTTGCAGCTCGGGGTGCTGTTTTTACCATCATCAATCAGCCATGATCACGCATTTTCTTGTACCGAAAGTGGGAGCACATCAGAGGTAAAATGTTTGTTTCTATTTTTTATGTTTCTCCATTTTAATAAAAGAATATATGTTTTTTTTGTAAGTGTTATGTAACTTGAATGTTTTGTTTCAGAATAAATATTGTGGATCCTCTGTGAAAACTCATGAAGCTAAAAGAACAAAATTTGTAACACTGGCTTCACCACACAGCAAGAAAATGCATCTGCCAGATGTGATTACTTTGCCTGTGCCGTATGAACTCCCTCCACAATGCTATTCTTCAGAAGGTTACGAGTTCTTATAAATAATTTAGAATTTTATTAAATACAAAATATACAGATAACAAGATAAGCGGTCAAATGGGCCAACTGTTATCTAAAGTTTATTTTTATGTGTAAAACCTACTAGAATAATTTTTTTTAGTAATCTTAAAGTCATTTTTGGACAAATTACTTATCAAAATAACTTTTTGACTAACTACCCGACTCGTTTTTGCTAACAGTTAATATTGAACTTGTTGTCTATCATGCAGATGTTCCTTGGTCGTGGGATCGACAATATAAGAAGAGGGATGTTTTGGGTCAAGTTTGGCCTTAGACACGTTGCGTTTTATCATGTATATATTGATTTTTTAGGATAAATTATGTAATCAGAGAAACAGTGAGGAAATTTTCTGATTTGAGTTCGATAACTTGAAAAAATGCTTATAAGTTATAATGGTTTAGACACGCCCCCCCCCCCCCCCCCCCCCAAAAAAAAAAAAAGAAGAAAAACAAAAACAAAAATAACTGACTAAACTGACTAAGCTAGCTAACTTGCGTAATCCGAACATTTTTATAATTATCTACTTGTTATATGTTAAAGCTAATAAGGAAGTTAGTAACATTTTTTATTTTTATTTTTGTATGCAACATAAAGAATGTAGAGGATGCAGGATGGGTCCAGCATGGACTGTTGGTGATCCGTATTCTTTTGAGAAAATAGAAAAATTGCCATTTTTATGATAGTTTATATACATAGGGTTGTAGTTTGAGAAGCAAGCAATAACTCATATATGTACCAACATGGTTAACAACCACTCATGGTTTGAACTACAACATCATACTCCCATATTTCTTTCATTCCTCAAAATGCTCATCCATTTAACATTTTTGCTAGTTTATGAGAATTTTCCCGCCTTTACTCATATTTCTAACAATGTTCCAGTCTTTATGCGTGTTTCTAAGGATGTTTTGAAATTCAGTTCTTAGGAACTTCATGTGGACGATTGTCAGGTTTTAATTCAACGGGCAATTAATGATCGAGATGAGCATGCGGTATTGGAAATGAATGAAACAATACATACCCAAATAAGGGTAATAAGTTTTGGTTGGTGCCTCATCCACTGCCCATACGAGTTCTTGATCTTCAATTTCAAAACTTTAACTTACATTTCTTCTTCAAGTGTTGTTTTAGATCAATACTAGACCGATAATGTTATCTATTCCCACTCTGATGGGATGATAACGTGGTTTGGGTGTTAAATTAGTATACAACATTATTTATTCAAAGTTTTAACTGTTTAAAAAAAAGGGTTAAAGCTGGAGTTGTGAATAAAATGTATTAAAAAGTGCTTTGGATAAATCATTTAAGACCGTTATGAATTGTGAATGTTTTCATGAAGATCCTCAAAGTCAAAACTATCTTATATTTCTGTTTTCACCAAATCCTCATCCCTGCCCACCGTCACCACTATGCATATAATTTATTAACTTTTGTTGTCCACTTTCCTATTTGCTCATAAAAAAATCTAAAAGTAATTTGATTCAAAAGTGATTTATTTCCCACTTGTTGATGGAAAAAAGGTAGTAATTATGATATGCTAACTTTTTTAATATAAATTGAACATTAATAATTACACAATTTTTTTAAATAACTATCAGATTACTTTTAAATGCTAGTATTAAATAACTTTTTATCAACTTTAATTATACGAATAAATTGGATGTGGCTCAATGGTAGAGCACTTACTTTATAAGTGAGAGATAGGAGGTTCAAACCTCACTATCACCAATTTATATGGGAGATATGAGGGATGACCCTGGCTTGCCAGGGTTCGAGTCCTGATCTCACCCGGTTTTACCGACTCCTCACTGTCGTGTCATTTGGCGGGCGTGGGGGTCGGGTTTTATCCGGTGAATCCCTCTATAGGTGGAACGCTAAGGGCTCCGTCCGTCCGGACTAGTGGCCGACTCGGGCTACCTTTAGCCAACAGGGGCCGCGTACGGAGTGCCCGGCGTTACTTAGTTGATCGTTCAAAAAAAACACTAATTATACGAGTGGCTGCAGATTAAAACTAATTAAAATAACATGACAAAGATAACACTCAATCCATAGAATGATTAATTACTATTGTATCAATATTTGATTTTAAGAAACGTGATTTTGTTATTAATTATGTTTATCAATATGGATATGATAAATATAAATGAAAATTCTAATTCACGTGTCTAACTTTTACAAGTTTTATTTAATTGTTATTATATTATTTCATGCTTCAACATATGTATTTTGAAAGTACAATATCTCCAAACTTAACTTTTATGGTTGGAGTTTGTAATATTTTGCTAAAATATGAATTTCTTAAAATTATATGGTGAAAATTTAATCGACTAGAAAGTGTGGTTAATTAATAATCCACTATATTTGATTTTTTGGCAAACCGATTACAATAGAGAAGTAAGTAGGAAGACAATAAGCGACGCCATAACCTTCTAATTATCCATGATATTAGGTATTTCTGAACTAGAAAATAAATTCATAATTAACTCAAGTTAAAAAGAAAACAAAGATATTTTTATTTCTTATTTTCACTAAAATATATCTTCTAGAATAGTAGAATCTCTTCAAAGTTGAAACTTGCAAGTTGCAACCCAAAAACAAAAGAAAAGCATTGGAAACAAGCCAACGGCAACTTATAGAAGCCGACAAACTCTCACTAGATTCCGTGCAGCAACCAAATACCTAGACCTTGTACACGTGTCATAATATAATTGGATCTCTTTGACCGCCTCTCTTTGCTTATCGTTAGAAGACTTCAGTTTCTTTTCCTATAAATTCAACCCCAAATCATACCCTTCTCCTCACACTTAATTGTTATCTTCTCTCAAAACCCCAATCTACTCATCAAATTTCAAGGTATGATCTCTTATATTTTATTTTCTCTTGATCTTTATAATCCTATATTTATAATATTATTTTGTTCTAATTTATAATATTGTATAAATGACACAAGCAATCAATAAACCTATCTCGGGCGTCAATTAATCCCAACTAATCGCCGATATCCACTTCACTATTTAATTTTGGGTTAATCAACCAATTAATCAGACAACGGTCAAATCCGGCTAAAGTTAGGGTTAATCGGACTTAAATGGCTTCCTGGGATGAGGTACCATCTAAATCGTTTCTGACAAGATTTTGGGCAAAAATCAACGGTTTTCGGCGAGTCGACGAGATTCTGGCCAGTTTTTCATTCAAAATGTTTTTGTGTATGTATAAAACTAAAAATTATATATTAAAATTTGATCCGATTAATCTCGGATTAATCGCTAATCTTCAACCTCATCGTTCGACTAGCAACTAACGATTTTTACTTACAACACGGCCTATAACACTAAACTTATGTGTATACACTTTTTATATAAAAAACATTAAAACCTCAAAACTTATACTATGATTTTGTGCCATATTATTTATTACTATAATTATATGAACCCTCATCAACAAATATTTTATGAATATTTACGCGATGTATGTTGATCAGGTCTCTAATATTTTGATTAATTTTGGTTTTTACAGATGCAAATCTTCGTTAAGACTCTAACCGGAAAGACAATCACTCTCGAAGTCGAGAGCTCGGACACCATCGACAACGTCAAGGCCAAAATCCAAGACAAGGAAGGCATCCCACCCGACCAACAAAGGCTTATTTTCGCTGGAAAGCAGCTCGAAGACGGCCGAACCCTTGCCGACTACAACATCCAGAAGGAATCCACTTTGCACCTTGTTCTACGATTAAGAGGAGGGATGCAAATCTTTGTCAAGACTCTCACCGGCAAAACCATCACTTTGGAGGTTGAAAGCTCGGACACCATCGACAACGTCAAAGCCAAAATTCAAGACAAGGAAGGTATCCCACCAGACCAGCAGAGGCTTATTTTCGCTGGAAAACAACTTGAAGACGGCCGCACCTTAGCCGACTACAACATCCAGAAGGAATCCACCCTTCACCTTGTCCTCCGTCTCCGTGGTGGGATGCAAATCTTTGTCAAGACTCTCACGGGCAAAACCATTACCTTAGAGGTCGAAAGCTCGGATACCATCGACAACGTTAAGGCCAAAATTCAAGACAAGGAAGGTATCCCACCTGACCAGCAAAGACTCATCTTTGCTGGCAAGCAGCTTGAGGACGGCCGCACCCTTGCTGACTATAACATCCAGAAGGAGTCCACACTTCATTTGGTTCTCCGTCTTCGTGGTGGTATGCAGATATTTGTCAAGACTTTGACCGGGAAGACGATCACGTTGGAGGTCGAGAGTTCGGATACAATTGATAATGTGAAGGCGAAGATCCAGGATAAGGAGGGTATCCCACCGGACCAGCAGAGGTTGATCTTTGCGGGTAAGCAGTTGGAAGATGGGCGTACCCTTGCTGACTATAACATTCAGAAGGAGTCGACACTTCACCTTGTTCTTCGTCTCCGTGGTGGGTATTAAGTAAGGATGTTGTGTTATGTGATTGTGGAAGTGTTGTTTCATGATGTTACTGTGTTCTTTGGATTATGAATAAAATCGTATTTTGAATAATAGCTTGTGTTGGGATGTGGTTGTTTATTTTCTTGGGGTTTATTTCTAGTATTCATCTTCTATATTTATTTTTAGATTTAAGGTCAAGACATATCTTCTATACTTGATAAAATGGTTTGGATTGATACCATTTCTAAAATATTTATTTGGTGTAGAAGAAGGGCATACGGTGAAAAACTGTATACATGTTTGTAAATATATGTATGGTTATGAGATGCACTCAATTACGCATATTCATGTTTGAAAATGAAAACGCTTATGGGTATAGAAGTGATATATACAAACACCATCCAGGATCATTTTTCACCCTTTACAAACTTGATCACCGGATAAAGATGAATAGTAGATGGTAGTGACAGCAAATTTTTGGCCTTGAATCAAATAAAAGTCAAAATAATGGTTGCCAAATAAAAGCCAAAATAATGGTTGCCAAAGGGTACGGGGAAAGGGGAAAATGAACTAAAAACAAAACTCTGTGGCTAGCTAGTCGCCAAATTAAGGGAGACGAGGATAATTAATCTTAACCATAAGTGACTCAACTAAAACAAAATTTTACCTGATTGAAACAAAACTGAAATTTGATTACTATTATATGGTGTAATTCCAATTTAAAAAAAAAAGAGAGAAAATTCAAAAATAGTTCTTTGTGAGTAAGAAGATATGAAATCCAATTGGCTAATACTCATACTAACTAAACTGTTACTAATATGTTATGTTCCCGGTAGATTCATTGTGATGTACTGATAGGCAAAAGACACACGGCTCTATCTTCAACAAATCAATAATCGACTAAGCAACTAGCTAACATGCGGGTAACACACACCATGGTAGATGTCTAGATGATTTCATAGTCTTAAATCTTATGTTGATTTGATAGCCTACGTATGAGGTTTTAGGTCGGTATGTAGGTCTTCACCTCCCTTTGTCATAGTCAAAACACTACTACTATATATCTATCTATAAAAGAAGGTGATAATAGATGACTAATTAAGAACTAGTTTGCTACATAATTAGGAATTAGGTATGGTGGTAATTCTACCTAAATTTCTAGTTGAAGAAATTTTTTTCCATCCTCAAGTTTGGCTGCTTCTCACCAATTTCGGCCTATAAATACCATTCATATAGTTCATTTGATTCCAATAGACCTAAAATCATCTTAAACTTTCATGAACCTATAATCTAATTAACAGAATGGGATTCCTATATCGATATCACGTTTCATTTACACCCAAAATGCACCAGAAGATTATGTGAATGCTCACAATGCCATTCGAAAAGAGGTTGGTGTAGGGCCTGTGACATGGAATACTACTATCGCTCAGTTTGCAGAACGCCAGGCCGATCAGAGGAAGGCCGATTGCCCCGTTGTCCCCCCACCCGAAGAATATGGAGAGAATATTGCAATAGGGTTTGAGGTCTCGGGTTTGGAGGCAGTAAGCGCGTGGTTGGATGAGAAGGGTTATTACAATTATAGTTCAAACTCATGCCTACCTTCAATGATGTGTGAGCATTATACTCAAGTGGTTTGGAAGACGTCGATCCACATTGGGTGTGCGAGGTTTAAGTGCATGCAATCCATGAATGATGCATATTATGTGGTTTGCAATTATCATCCTCCGGGAAACTATAACGGTGAAAAACCTTATTAGGATTGACAAGTGCTAGCTACCAACTAATTATATAGATCATTGATATATATAATGTGATGATGTTCTGCTAGTAAAATTAAACTGTTTGTAAAAAAATAATAATTCTATAATAAGAAATGAATATGATTAAAAAATAAATAAAATATGACTAATAGTTTTCAAGCCATATTATATCATACTTAAATAAATATACTTAACTAGTTTTTATCCCCGTATTACGAGGGTTATTTTATATTGTTTGTTCTAATATTTATTTATTTTTTGAATTTATATTTTTTTATTGTATATATTAATCAATCAATCATGCCCAGTAAAATCCCACCGACAGCAAAGCTATAAGTAGGGTCTGGGGAGGGTGGGATGTAGGCACACCGTACCTCCATCCAAAGGAATGAAGAGGTGGCTTCCAGAGAGACCCTTGGCTCTAAGTACATGTGTATGAAGCAAAATAAAGGAAATCAAAGTTTAACAGTTATATACAAACTACTACTAATTATAATAATATTAATAATAAGATCACAGTTTAACAGCTATATAAAAGCTAATAATAATTATAATAATAATAATATATGTAAGGGAAATACCATTATAGTATGCGACCTAAATAAGTTAAGTCTAAGCCCTAAGGTATTCAATTCTCTCTAAAAATCCTTAACTTTAATTCTACTTCTCCACGAATTCCTATCCTCAACCATGTCCTCGGAGAGGTTTAGGTCTATCAAATCATGCCTAATCCTCTCATCCCAAGTCAATTTCGGTCGTCCTCTACCCCTCCTCCCCTCTATAGTAATGTTTTCTACGGATCTAACAGGATTCGTCGTCTGTCTTCTCTTTACATGTCCAAACCATCTCAATCTCCACTCTCTTATCTTGTCTGCTATGTTCGTCACCCCTAATCTCTCGCGAAACACAACGTTTCTTATTCGGTCTAGCCTTGTGTGCCCACACATCCAACGTAGCATTCTCATTTCTGCTACCTCCATCTTCCGCACTTGTGCCTTCTTGATGGCCCAACACTCTGTTCCATATAGCATTGCAGGTCTAACTGCCACCCTATAGAATTTTCCCTTTAGTTTAGTCGGGAAACTCTTGTCGCACAATATACCTGTGGCTGCTTTCCATCTACACCATCCTACCTGAACTCGGTGGGTGACATCACTGTCTAATTCCCCATCGCTCTGTACAAATGATCCTAAATACTTGAACTTCGTTACCTGCGGGACCACCTGCCCTTCAATTATGATCTGTGCGTCTTCATTGTCGTTTATCCCACCAAAATCACAGTGGATGTACTCCGTCTTAGATCGGCTAATCTTTAAACCTTTTGTCTCTAAGGTTGTTCGCCACTCCTCAAGCCTCATGTTTAGATCTTGTTTTTTCTCAGCAAGTAACACAATATCGTCTGCAATCATCATGCACCACGGGAGAGTCCCCTGAATCGACTTATATATATATATATATATATATATATATATATATATATATTTTTATTGTATGAAAGTTAATAATATACTTATGGTTTGATGATAAATTGTTTCACAAACAAATGAGATGTTATAACCCGGTTTAAAAGTTATATGGTTTTGATGAGACCCAAGACCTGTTTATTTTTTTACTATAAAATTGGTTTTTTAATTATAAATAATATTTATGAAAGTTAATAATATACTTATGGTTTGATGAGACCCAAGACCCATTTATTTATTTTACTATAAAATTGGTTTTTTAATTTAAATAATATACATCTTTTTTAACATAAATAAGATATTAATTTTTAGTATATCCTATTTTATAGGATTTTTACATCAATAATTTGGTGAAAATAATTTTTAATTTAATGAGATGTTATAACCCGTTTAAGGTATATCTGGGTTTAGTAAGACCCATACCCATGAATTCGGATCAAATGCATGAGAAGCCTCCATTTGAAAATCAAGCAAATCTAGTGACTCCAAAAAAGGGGGGAGCGACCACATCGCGACACGTAGGATTTTTATGTCTTCGTTTATATATATTATAGATACTAAACATCAATGTTGGTGCATGCGTGGAAACTTCATTTGTCCACGTGGCAACCTTCTTTTGTTATAATTAGTAAAGGAGCCCGCGCTTCACGACGGGGTCATATGTAAGATCAGTTAGTTGAGTCAAACCAGATAAAAACCTTCTTTTGGGTTTATTAGTTAATTTATTTTTTTTAATCATTTTCTAGTTGGATGATTCGATATACTTTGAAGAAGTAGAAAAATATCCGGGTTATACATCATCCAATACGTATTAAGTCCAGTTAACTAAAAAAACTTTGGCAAACAATTCTTGATCACAAAGTTACACAGGTTTTATCGTGGGACTCTTATCATCATGTAACCGCTAAAATATCCTCAGAGATTGCTAAAGATCTACTCATTTGGCTATAACATAATGCCAAATATGAGTTTGATAATAAGAAGTCAAGTTCTGATGCTGTGATCACTTGAAGGCGCAATTCAAAAGACCCTAATCAGGATCACCCAAAGCCTAATTGAATGAACTGAGATAAAAAGAAAGTTGAGATTCTAAAAAGGAAGATATATCTGAATGCTACAAGTCTCAATTAGAGGTGGCAAATGAGTTGGGTTGGGTCGAACAAGTCATGGGTTGAAATGAGTCATGGGTCAAAACGAGTATGGGTCATAATGAGTTTGGGTCAAAACGGGTCAATTAAAAAAAAGGGTTGTTTTGGTTTGGGTCAAAATAGGTTAGGGTCGAACCGGGTTTTGAGGTTGTGTTTTTCTTTTTTTTTCTTTTGTGAACGAGAATAACGCCGGAAACATTTTAGGTTTTTTAGATTTTTCGTTTTTTATTTATATTAAGTTATGATTTTTTTTATTAATTTTTTTGAATTTTTTTAGGGGTTTTCTATTAAGGGGCATTTACATATTTCCTCTTGCTAAGTGTCTTAATTACATATTTTCCCAACTTAAAAAGAATAATTACATATTTCCCCTTACTTAAACATATATATTATATATATCTCCATTTCACTAAAATTAATTTGTTAGTTAACAGTTATACCCTTAACTTAACAAAAAAACAAAATTTAAAGATCCAGGACAATCAAATCCAACTCGAATTTTCCTTGCCATTCTTCCACATAACCGTGTCGGCTCAAAATTAGAACTTCCTTCGCCGACCTCTCCGACATCGTTATCGCATACCTGACCCCCGGCATGGATTTAATTGTAAAAATTTGAAGCTGCCACTCACCACTTCACCATCTTCATCATCTTCGTCGCTCACCAACCTCTCCTCTGGTTACCGACGCTGAAACTTACCAACCTCTACCGACCACCATCACCACCGTTGAAACACCACCACCACCACTGTTGAAACCCACTGCAAACCACCCCACCTCTACCGACCACCCACCGTCAAGTGTTTCCTCCTTGACACAGTGAAATCGATTTGAGCGTAGTTCACTTGAAACAAATTTTAGGGTTTCTACAGCAAATTTGGGATAATAACTCGCACCTTGTTCGATTTGGAATCACCCGATTTATTTGGATCACCGTTTATATTTAAATCGTCGACGTCATGTGAACCGTCGATGAACTTGTTTGGTTTAGTGGTTTCAATATGTTGGAAAAGAATGAAGAGTAAGGAATACTCAGTTTCATTATATTAATTAGAAGGGTAGTACGGTCATAACGGGTAATTTTTTTAGTGAAGGGGATATAATAAAAAAATTATAATTCAAAATATAAATCATAAACAAAAAAAATAAAAACACTAAAATGTTTCCTACGTTGTCCTCGTTCCATAAAAAAAACAACCTAGAATCGAACCGAAACCGAAAGAATCGACGAAAATGAAACAAAGAAACAAATGGCCAAAACCGGACCACATCAATCGAACTTGAAAAAATCAATCAAAACTAAACTATAAGAATTCAAACCGAACAAAAAAAAACTGAAAAAACGAACAAAAACGAGTCCGGAATCGACCAGAAAGAAACAAAAGAAACCAAAACCCAACACGTCACGGGTGAAAACCCGTGTTGGCTTGAAACCTGAACCGAACTCGTTCCAATCTGAAACCCGTTTCGTGCCGAAACCTGTCATGTACGAAAATCCGTTCTGATCCGAAACCTATCACATTTCCTTAAGACACTAACCCACATCGATCCATTTATTTGAACTTGTCGACCCATTTTGACTCAAAAATAAAAGGATGGAATTTCAAATGTGACTCATTTTGACTCATTTAGTTAAAACCTTTTACCCAAACTAACTCATTTAACTTTTAAAATAACTCAAATTGACTCATCTGAAAGGGTTTGAGTCAAGATTGACACCCCTAGTCTTAACTAAAGGAAAGAGACTGCAAGATAGGAGGACCAAGGTGGAAGAATGCTTACAGGGATTTGGGGAAACTTAGAAAAGAAAATCATGGTAAGTATCCTCAACCCACACCCTTGTTTGAAGTTAAATTGCCTAAGAAGCAAGGACATGAGACTAAAGATACTGCTCTAGTCAAGAACTCTGCTCCTACAAAGCTACAAAGTAAGTCTGATACAAAGACAGACTGAAGAAAGGGAACAATATGCATTTGAATTAATTGCTACTGAGGCCAACGGCCCAACAAAGGGGTTGGATATGACATTAGATATCATGCAAGCCAATCTTCTCAACTAGCCCACCCTTCAACTCGGTCTACAAGTCAGATCTCCTTAAGACCAAAGATTATTTGATGGAGTCACAACAAAAAGGACTTCGCTATTTTCTTAGAGTGGGAAAATGAGGAGACAAAACATGTCATGTTCTTTGATTTACTTGGAATAGATGTTGAAAATCAAAAAGGTTACTGGAACTTCCACTTGACATGGAAGGTGATGATCCTTCGGGTGCTAGCTTTGAGAAGCAGTTCACAGAGAGCACCTGAAAAAGGGTTGGATCAACGGTGAAGCTCAAATAAATGGTTTTGGCATCGTCAGTTCAGGGGAGATCTTTAGAACTTGAAAAGGACTAATGTGCCAAAGATCAAACAACCGATCATGAAAATTAGTTGTTCTTTACTCAAAGAAATAATGTTAAAATATAACTGATCAAGAAGTACCGCTGATAAGGAAATGAATATATTGAAGAACTACCGGTGAATATAAAAGATCTAGAAGATAGGCCTCATGAGTTGTTATGAAAACTTCAGTAGTTTAATTGTAATTGTATTTTATCAATAGCTTGTACATATTATGTTTTGTTAGTTGTTTGTAATAGTTTTAGTTAGATGTTGGTTTCATCCCGTAGCTTATCAACACCTTACACTTGTATAAAATGATCAAGAGTCTCTTGATCATTAACACTTTACATGCATCTGAAAAGTACAAGTTTGTACAAAATTACAGAAGATGCGCTAACGGTGTGGGGAGGGGGGGAACCTGTGGTTGCAATCCTTCAATTATAATTAATGATAATCATATAAATTCTTAGCTTGTTTGTTTGATTTCCGCTAAAACTTTTACAATGATTAATTTACGACAGAATGAATTCAATCATTACGAATCTAGCTATTAAAAGTTAGAAATATTTTAGTAATAAAAGAAACAACCAAGAAAACCATCCAACAAGTGTTACAATTGATCCTAACACAACAGTTTGAATCAATTTTTATAGTATAGGTATTATACTATATTTCATATAAGAATTAAGAGAACATCTTTATTATTTCATTTCAATGAAAAGGGACCAAATTTCCCTACATAAACCACATGATCAAACACTTTCATTTTACTTTATGAAAAAAAAAAAAAAAAAAAACAGAGAGAGCCTAGTTGGTTTTGGTGCAAACTTTTCTCGCTTCACCCTGAGAGCCCGTAAGAACTCCAACCCGACCCATTTTAACCATAGATACACCAAAATCCTTGAAGAATGTGGAGCCATGGCTAATAGCTTGAACCAAGTACGCTTTAGTCTCAGGATCATTAAGCAAGGCTGCATCTGATTCAAGAAGCCCTCTCCTCTTAGTCACTAGTCTGTAGTAAGAGTCATCAAACGTCTTGAAGCTCCCCGGGTCTAACTCAGCTAATGTGGTTTGGTCTCTTGGCTTGCACTTCAACTTTAATCTTGCAATGTAGTTTTGGTCCATAGCGGGATCCGTATCTCCTTTCCCAGTGAAGTTGTAGAGTCGGCTTTCAAATGACGAGCAATGAGACATCCCTATGGTATGTCCTCCTATACACGATAAAAAGTTGACATATTAGGACATGATACATTAATGTCAAAACTGATAAATAATTATATTAGGACATGATACGCTTTAGTCACTATGGTATGTCCTCCTATATGTGATGCTAGAGCATTATTTATGTAAATTCACTTGCATAAGAATAGCGAAGAGCGTACCTGAGAGAACAACAAGGTCTTTTGTGTTTAGTCCCCTCAGTGAAAAAGATTGTTTCAAAAACGTGATGTTTGCAGAAGGTGGTGGCAATCCTGTTACAGGATTTACAGGATCACTGAATAAAGACACTTTGCCATCTCTTCGGCCGGTTTCGACCTCCCAATGTGGTCCATTGGTCTGTTAACAAAAGAGGGTCCAAATAAGAAGTAAGACAACTAATTATTATCAACACATACAAAAGAATGATTCTAAAATTCAGGATTATCATGAAATGTTTGTTCTGATTTCACATTAGATATGAATAAGGATAAATATATTTACCGCCACTGTAACGTCTCTTGCAACTAGGGCTACAATGTCAGCACACGAAACTACACCCGGACATGCTTTTTCTAACGCCAGCTTCACCCTATCAATGATATTGAATCCTCTAAGGCTGAGATTTGGAGGAGCGAATTTCTCGGATTGCTTAGTTGTTGAATCCAATAAAATCGACCCATCACAGCCCTACGATATATATATTGCAATGTTCAAAAAACAAAATTAACGCGATACTCAAAGAAGAGAAATAAAATCTTCTGATAATATAAGTACTACAAACCCGAATGAAGCAGTCGTGGAAGTGCAATCTCAGCAACGGGCCAGAAAGAGACGGAGCCACTGCCATAACTTCCTTGATGACGTTAGATACTATTTTCTCCGCGTGCGGGCATGATTTCTCATAGAACCCCACTATTAACCCTTGGCCTTCTGCTTGCAAACAGATGAGTGCCAGAACCATCATTTGAAGCACAAAAACTCCAAATGAGCTCTTAGGAACAGCCATTTTGAAGATAATTGCCTTTTAAATTTGAACTTGTTTGTTGGATATTTGTATTGAAACTCTAAGGAGGTTTATTTATAGTTGATTAGAGAGACCCTGCACTTGGAATATGTCAAGGGTGTGGTATATTTTACAACTTCATGATTGCAAAATGGGATGGAAACTCCATGCATGTTCATGAACAGGTATGATTTGCACATGCTCCACGTTAAAAGAAAAGAAAAATAAAGTAACTACTAGGTTAAAATCTATCAATATCGAATACATTGATAGCTTATTAGTTATTATAATAGCTTAAAAGAGTTGACATTGAACCAAGAACATGCAATTCTATAATCATTAACTAAACACATTACCATACCTTATCTCAATAAAATATAAACTATTGGTTTAATAATGAAATATAAATCACAGTTATAATTAATTTAGTTTTGGGAGTTTTACTTATCTAAAGAAACAATTTCTTCCCAATGTCCTACACTTTCGAAGTGTGGTTTTGTTGGTTGTTTTTCCTTGGGGTTTCTGTAATGTCCTAAGGAAACAATTTCCAAATTAATATTTGTTAAAACAGAACTACTTTGTAGAAACCTACGACAACCTCATGAGTCATGACTCAGAAATTCCAAGTTCTAAACATACTAAATATTGAGTCGAGTGTAATGAAATTAAAATCCTGAATAGGATTTCTTGACGCTTAATGCTAGCTTAAGGATTATTTACGATTATTGCTACCCGCTTCTAAGGTACGAGTTCTATGGTCTTTTACTTATAGCGACATAGCGTAATATTGTTTTCGTCGATCTCATAGTGTACGGATTTGGGCCTATCACTTGTTGCGAAATTTTTATTTGTTCATTGGTCAATTTATGACATCGTATTAGTCTTATTCGTACTTGATTTATTGGTCATCAATATCCCATGTATTTTTATTTTTAAGTATCATATTGAGTCATTGTTACACATGGGATAGGTTAATTCCTTATGCTCATTATCACATGCTTCTATGATTGTTGTTTATTGACATTGACGTTGATTAAGTATGGTGTATTGTTATTATATTGTCTTTTATTTAAATATAATGTTTCATTGACCTCAATACCCGAGTACATCTACCTGTGGGAACACACAGGGCGTTAATTTTGAGGCACCATTGACGTGCTCTATTTGTGACGGAGCGATCAGTCCACATCGTCTCTACATTGATATTGTTTGCTAAGTTACTGCAGTTATCGTTATTGTGCGTTGAGTTATAACACTTATTGATTATTGTTTTAGAGGCATATGGGTCGACCCTCAGAAGTCATTGCTATTGGTAGACGAATAGGTGTGAGTACCCACAATCCCTCTACATATTGGTGCTTTGGTCTGCAGCTAATGTACACATTGCATTGTTATATTGTTATTGGCCCATATGGGTATTTCTATATTAAAATTGTTATTGTATAGTTTCATCATTGATTGTTCAATGTATTGTATCGTCTTATCGTTCCACTGTTAGCGCATGGTATTGTCTTATTGATTCGTCATTGATTGTTCAACATGTGGTATCATCCCGTCGTTATGCAGTTATTGACTCGTCAGCCCTAACCAGGCCCGGGGGTTACACCTAAACTCGTGTGCTCTAATTTAACAACATTATCGGTTGAAGATGCCTCCTTTAAATTACACCCAAAGTGCATGATCCTACAACTATAAATGAAATCCTAATTGATTAACTTGAGTGGATCGATTATCAGGGTTATCTCAATAGTCCTTGCAAATTAATTAATTACATGATAATAAACGGCTATTGGATCTATCATTTCAAAATCTTATTCCGGGTTTCTCAATTCATCATAGACGGTTCTCTAGTAATTAATGAAGAGATTTTATGGGTAAAACATTCCAAATTTCAAGCCTTATTGATGAAAACTGACTTTCATAAACCTTTTGATAGTGTAAACTGGGACTTCTTTAATATGGATTACGACTCAGATGGGGTTTCCGGATAAATGGTATTTTAGGTCAAAAGTATCCTATCATCCTCTCGTTCCTTGGTTCGGTTTAAGCGTCGTCCACTTTTGAGTTTCGACGTGAAAGAGGTGTTAGACAAGGCGACCACTTTCTCATTTTTGTTTTACTCGCTATTGAAGCTTAATTTATTGTGTATAATTAATAACCAAGACTTGTGAAATCGGTTTTTTCATGGCATAGAAACTCCAAATGGAGGACCGGTGATATCACATATTTTTTTCCTTAAAATAGTAGACTTAATATAAAAAAATGGTTTTTAGGTATCTAACAATGAAGCAAATGGTATTAACTAGGTGTCTAGTCATCTCATCTCATATGGCTAGATTGAATTCCTTTCTACTAGTGGCAATCCATGTAAGTAACAATATGTAAGTATATGGTGGATGTGTAATTCATACATCATAATTTGCATTTTCATCGAATCATAGTTAATACAAACGTATATTTAGAAGTGGCAAAATGTTTTCAAGTCTATATAAAAGCTTTCGGTTAATAACCCTGGTCTAACCACTGATAATTCTTATAAAATGCAAGTTGGACATCTATATAACAACTCATCAAAATTCTACTTCTTTTCATTTTCGACTTAAGTAGTTTAAATATACAAAGTAACCGAATCAAATAAGTGGTTTGAAGCCAGTCGAAACGCAAGGATGTTAACACTAGTTAATTACAATTGGGATATACATTTCATCATTAAACTGATATTCTATTATTTTTTTTAAATTAAGACATGGTAATCATGACTAATGTGATTGGTTAATGATAATAACATTGCATGTTCTTGGTTCAATGTCAACTCTTTTACTCTACTTAAATAAAATTGTGTTTTCTTTAATAATTTTCATCCAACGGAGTTCCACCCCATTTTAGCAATCATGAACTTATAAAAAACTGATTAAGATACGACACCCTTGACATATTCCAAGTGCAAGGTCTCTCTAGTCTACTATAAATGAAACCTCCAACACATTACAATACAAATATCCAACAAACAAGTTTAAATTTTGAAAGGCAATTATCTTCAAATGGCTGTTCCCAAGAGCTCATTTAGAGTTTTTGTGCTTCAAATGATGGTTCTGGCACTCATCTGTTTGCAAGCAGAAGGCCAAGGGCTAAAAGTGGGGTTCTATGAGAAATCATGCCCGCACGCAGAGAAAATAGTATCTAACGTCATCAAGGAAGTTATGGCAGTGGCCCCGTCTCTTTCTGGCCCGTTGCTGAGATTGCACTTCCACGACTGCTTCATTCGGGTTTGTAGTACTTATATTATCAGAAGATTTTATTTCTCTTCTTCGAGTATCGCGTTAATTTTGTTTTTTGAACATTGCAATATATATATCGTAGGGCTGTGATGGGTCGATTTTATTGGATTCAACGACTAAGCAATCCGAGAAATTCGCTCCTCCAAATCTCAGCCTTAGAGGATTTAATATCATTGATAGGGTGAAGCTGGCGTTTGAAAAAGCATGTCCGGGTGTAGTTTCGTGTGCTGATATTGTAGCCCTAGTTGCAAGAGACGTTACAGTGGCGGTATATATATTTATCCTTATTCATATCTAATGTGAAATCAGAACAAACATTTCATGATAATCCTGAATTTTAGAATCATTCTTTTGTATGTGTTGATAATAATTAGTTGTCTTACTTCTTATTTGGACCCTCTTTTGTTAATAGACCAAGGGACCACATTGGGAGGTCGAAACCGCCGAAGAGATGGCAATGTGTCTTTATTTAGTGATCCTGTAAATCCTGTAACAGGATTGCCACCACCTTCTGCAAACATCACGTTTTTGAAACAATCTTTTTAACTGAGGGGACTAAACACAAAAGACCTTGTTGTTCTCTCCGGTACGCTCTTCGCTATTCTTATGCAAGTGAATTTGCATATATAATGCTCCACCATCACATATAATTATTTACCAGTTTTGTCATTGCATGTATGATGTAACTAATATGTCGATTTTTTATCGGGTATAGGAGGACATACCATAGGGATGTCTCATTGTTCGTCATTTGAAAGCCGACTCTACAACTTCACTGGGAAAGGAGATACGGATCCCGCTATGGACCAAAACTACATTGCAAGATTAAAGTTGAAGTGCAAGCCAAGAGACCAAACCACATTAGCTGAGTTAGACCCGGGGAGCTTCAAGACGTTTGATGACTCTTACTACAGACTAGTGACTAAGAGGAGAGGGCTTCTTGAATCCGATGCGGCCTTGCTTAATGAACCTAAGACTAAAGCGTACTTGGTTCAAGCTATTAGCCATGGCTCCACATTCTTCAAGGATTTTGGTGTATCTATGGTTAAAATGGGTCGGGTCGGAGTTCTTACGGGCTCTCAGGGTGAAGTGAGAAAAGTTTGCACCAAAACCAACTAGGCTCTCTCTGTTTTTTTATTTTTTTTTCTTTAATCTTCTAAAAGCAGAAGAAAAGTGTTTGATGATGTGATTTATGTAAGAATATTGGATCCTTCTTCATTAAAATAAATTGATAAAGATATTGTCTTTATTTATATAAGAGACATAGTACACTACCGTTTGCAATATCGATGGAATTACAATAAATATAAAACATATTTATTATACCGGTAAAAACCGTTAAGGTTCTACTGTTAGATAGCTATGGCGCAGCTTGCTTAGATCTACTACTACTAATAATAATTTCTGCAATGTTTTCGTCATGAAAAGTTATTTTGGAAACCCGGGATCAAATATTATACTAGTTTGAATAGTTAACGTCCCCGAGTAAATCTATACTATATATATAATACATGAGATATGAACAAATTAAGTCATCCTCATTTTTAAGTAATTTACAATTTTTAATGGCCAAGGTACACCTTATATAACATGTAAGATAGGAACAAACTTGTTCGTTAGAAAATATGTCTTAAAATAGTTACAACATAGCCCCCTCAAATCTACTCAACTTTTGTAAATTTAAGAAAATATTACTTTGGACATTTATCTTTACTGATATATTCCTTTTAATTTTAATTGTAAATAATTCTCACCAAAGATTTTTCAACGGTCATAACTTTTTAATAAGTTAATATTTTTTTTATAAAAATTACACCATAATAATAAGCATTTTATTGTCTTTACTTTTACTTTGGGTATGGTTTTGCTATAATTTTTCAAATAAAAAAAATTAACATATTACGTATGAATGTTCAAAATTCGGTTTTAACGGTTTCCAAATTACACCGTGAGCCAAATCGTTGGTTCGATTTTTTGTTATTGAGAACCGTACTGAACAGTTGAAACTTTAATCTGAATCGTTACTAATAGTTTGGTTTCACGCATTGAGCTTCAGTAATAAGTTTGCCGTCCGGTCCGGTTTTATATAGCCAATTTTCTGTATAAACCATAAACCAAACTGTTTGCTATGGTTTGAACATTTGGAAACCGGCTGACCAAAAATGATGATTGGTTCAAACGTTTTTAAGGTTTCAAACGAACATTAAACATCCACAACAGTTACATGATCAGTATGATTTTTGTTTTTCGCCGTATCGAGCGAGTACCCGTCTAGTATTAAAAAATGAATAAAATAAAAATCGGTAAAAGTTTAAAATAAGAAAAAATTCCCAAAATAGCCCTTTTAGGAGAGATAAACTAAAAAATAGCCCTAAATTTCAACATATTCCCAAAATAGCCCATCTAATTTGGACTGAGTAGACGAGATCTGAAAAAATCCTCCGGCCAATAAAATTTAGACAAGAGTCAAAATCCGACGAGATTTTAAAAAATATTGGGGGACCAATCCATATTTCCTAATAAAATTTTATTGAAATTATACAGTCTTGCCAGACGGTCTTTTAATGTTTCTTAACGGGTCCCCACAACTTCCAAAAACATGGGAAAATGTGCCTTCAAATTCAATCTTTCAAGATGCATTTAGGGTGAATTTGTACCAAGAAGACGAGTTTGTAGTTTATTTCTTATGTGTTTAAATTTAGTCTAGACCTTCAAAATTTATTTATATTCCGTCTATACCGACAATATAGTATGAGATTCCGTCTTTTCCGACATGATCATCCAAAGAATATACATGAGTTGTCTTCAACATCTTCCACTTCATACCACCCTGAACCATCATCTCATACCACTCTAAACCTTATCTTCCATGGATTTTGATAATGTTGTTGTTTGTTATGGTGGTAATTGGCAAACCGGTAACGGAAGGTATGATTATGTTCCAATAAACTGTAAACGGGGATGTGTTGGTCTTGCCTCAAACAATAACCATTCCAAGCTAATTGATTTACTTGAAGCTCGGTTTAAAGTAACACACATTTCCCGATTATCATACAAGTTCTCATCGTACTCGTATTCGGGTATCACAATATTTTCAAAAATATGATCCCCTTCGTTCAAATTTTTCAAGTAAGTGTCTTAAAAGACAAAGTTGAATGTCACATTTTTCCATGAGTTTAAAATATGTAGGGTCGAGATAAGAAACTTATATAACCCGTCTGGCAAGACAACTTTTTAATATAAAGATTTTGTGAAGAATATGAACGGGTACCACAATATTTTCAAAATATGATTCCCTTCGTTCAAAATTTTCAAGTAAGTGTATTGAAAGACAAAGTTGAATGACACATTTTTCCATGAGTTTAAAATATATAGGGTCGAGATAAGAAAATTTTTTATAACCCGTCTAGCAAGACAACTTTGGAATGTAAATTTTAGTTCAAAAATATGGAGGGATCCCTCAATATTTATAAATTTATGATCTTATTGGTACAAATTCACCATAAATGTGTCTTGAAAGACTGAATTTGAAGGCATATTTTCCCATGTTTTTGGAAGTTGTGGGAACCCGTTAGGAAACATTAAAAGACCGTCTGGCAAGACTGTTTAATTTCAAGAACTTTTAATAGGAAATATGGACTGGTCCCCCAATATTTTTAAAAATCTCATCGGATTTTGACACTTGTCTAAATTTTATTGGCCGGAGGAATTTTTTCAGATCTCGTCTTCTCAGTCCAAATTAAATGAGCTATTTTGAAAATATGTTAAAATTTAAGACTATTTTTCACTTTCTCTCTCTATTTTGAGAATTTTCTCTTAAAATAAATGCCGTGGTGGCACGAAGCTAACCTCACCTTTGACAAAGAAAAGGAGATATTAATCAAAGAAAGGCAACCACTATTTCCCGAAGATTCCCGACTTTGGCGTACGTCAACAAACAACAACATTATTAAAACACGTGTCACTTTCTCATTGGTCACCTCTTACCGCCTATCTTTCCTACCCCTTGAAGGCTTTCGTTCCTTGCCCTATAAATTCAATCCTAAATCCACCCCCTTTCTTCATTCACAAAAAAATCTCCTCTCTTTGGTTCCTAATATCAATCAATACTCAAATTCTCAAGGTATGTTATCATTTATATCTCTGCTTCTTAACTATTAATCTTTATTCTATTGAGTTATCTACTTTCATTTGTTTAAAATAATAATATATGGTTTCTCATTAGTTTATGATTGTATGAACTTGGTTCTAAATATCCCGATTAGGCGTTGATTAATTCCATATTAATTAATGCCTAGTAGGTACCCTGCCGACTAGACACCGATTAATTGTTACTTTGTTAGTGTCGAAACACGAGATGAATCTGACCTGATACATGACGATGTTTCCACGGATTTCGAGATGAACGAACCACGTCTTGATCTTCTTCTCCGGCTAGTTGGGATCTGCAATGACTTTTTGGGGGTGTGGAGGTGACTGCTAAGAAATCTCCAGGATCTCTTGTTCACAGACACAAAAATATGGTGGTGGCTCTTATTGAGAATGACCAACCCCAAATAAGGAGGTGGAGACCTCCTTATATAGGGAGCCTCATGGCCACCATCATGGTACCCTAATGGGCCTAGCCCAGTTAGGGTTACCTCCACAAAACCCCCTCAGCCCAATAACATTGTATTAGTCCATATAATAAAATAAGCCAAACATAATAAATTTAGGGTCGTAAAACCGGGTTTAGTACCATACCCCTACAAGCCCCCCCAAGTCCAGCGTTGCTCCTGGGCGCGCAAGCGTTTAGGTGGAGCGCTGGACTTTATGAGGTGTGTTAGGGCGTGAGGCGGTTTTTTCCCTTTTCTTCGGCCTTATCTTTATTGTCTTTGAGTTTTGGGAGGTTTTCTTCATGATGGTGACGTGTTGTAGTTTTTATGATAATGATGGTGCACTAGCATGAATAAGATATAGCACGCCGAATAATAAAAGCCTGCGCGCGAGGCGACTTACGAGCTATGAGAATAATAAAGCTTGCGCGCGAGGCGACTTATGAGCTATGAGAATAATAAAAGCTTGCGCGCGAGGCGACTTACGAGCTATAAGAATAATAAAGCTTGCGCGCGTGAGGCGACTTACGAGCTGTAAAAATAATGAAGCATGCGCGCGAGGCGACTTACGGATCTATGAGAATAATAAAGCCTGCGCGCGTGGCGTCTTACGAGCTATAAGAATAATAAAAGCTTGCGCGTGAGGCGTCTTACGAGCTATAAGAATAATAAAAGCTTGCGCGCAAGGCGTCTTACGAGCTATATGAATAATAAAGCTTGCGCGCGTGAGGCGACTTACGAGCTATAAGAATAATAAAAGCCTGCGCGCGAGGCGTCTTACGAGCTATATGAATAATTAAGCTTGCGCGCGTGAGGCGACTTACGAGCTGTAAGAATAATAAAAGCTTGCGCGCGAGGCGTCTTACGAGCTATATGAATAATAAAGCTTGCGCGCGTGAGGCGACTTACGAGCTGTAAAAATAATGAAGCCTGCGCGCGAGGCGACTTACGGATCTATGAGAATAATGAAGCCTGCGCGCGTGGCGTCTTACGAGCTATAAGAATAACAAAAGCCTGCGCGCAAGGCGACTTACGAGCTATGAGAATAATAAAGCTTGCGCGCGAGGCGACTTATGAGCTATGAGAATAATAAAGCTTGCGCGCGAGGCGACTTATGAGCTATGAGAATAATAAAAGCTTGCGCGCGAGGCGTCTTACGAGCTATAAGAATAATAAAGCTTGCGCGCGTGAGGCGACTTACGAGCTATAAGAATAATAAAAGCCTGCGCGCGAGGCGTCTTACGAGCTATATGAATAATAAAGCTTGCGCGCGTGAGGCGACTTACGAGCTGTAAGAATAATAAAGCTTGCGCGCGTGAGGCGACTTACGAGCTGTAAAAATAATGAAGTCTGCGCGCGAGGCGACTTACGGATCTATGAGAATAATGAAGCTTGCGCGCGTGGCGTCTTACGAGCTATAAGAATAACAAAAGCCTGCGCGCGAGGCGACTTACGAGCTATGAGAATAACAAAAGCCTGCGCGCGAGGCGACTTATGAGCTATGAGAATAATAAAGCTTGCGCGCGAGGCGACTTAAGAGCTATGAGAATAATAAAAGCTTGCGCGCGAGGCGTCTTACGAGCTATAAGAATAATAAAAGCTTGCGCGCGCGGCGTCTTACGAGCTATAAAATGATGATAATGACTGGCCCACAAGGGCCTCCTCCGCGCAGGATGAATATCCCGGCCTGTTTTCAAAATAATAATGGAGGCACAAATGGCCAGATAATAATAATGATGTCATAGGTGTTTGTGCGGCTCGTAGCCGAACCTGCAAAAACATGGCAACTAGAAGTGGATGTATTGCATGGTTCCCATCCTCGGGCAAATTATGAGGTGTGCCCAACCTTTAAGCTTGGCGCGTGGCCTATGGGTTTATGAGGATTCCCAACCTTTAAGTTTGGCGCGTAGCCATATGGGATATTATGAGGGTTCCCAACCTTTAAGTATGGCGCGTAGCCATATGGGATATTATGAGGATTCCCAACCTTTAAGTATGGCGCGTAGCCATATGAGATATTATGAGGATTCCCAACCTTTAAGTATGGCGCGTAGCCATATGGGATATTATGAGGATTCCCAACCTTTAAGTATGGCGCGTAGCCATATGAATACAATCATGGTTCTTATCCTGATTTGGATTACTGTTCATTTGTTATGTCGTTTACGCGCGGCCTGCGCAATGTCTCCTTTACTCTCACGCGCAGATGTGGTGCGCGAGCGTGCATGATGCGTGAGCATCTAATATGCATGAGCGTACGTGAAGCCCAATAACATATGTGATGCGTGAGCATATGAGATGCGTGAGCATGTGATATGCGTGAGCATACGTGATGCGTGAGCATATGTGGTATGCGTGAGCATACGTGATACGCGTGAGTATGCGTGATGCGTGAGCATGTGATATGCGCCACGAGCATAGGTTTTGGCTGTCTTCATGAGCATGTGATATGCGTGAGCTGTGGCGTAGAGTAATCGCCGGGAGCGCGCATGCGACCCGCTGTGGCGTAGAGTGATCGCCGGGGGGCGCGCATGCGACCCGCTGTGGCGTAGAGTGATCGCCGGTAGCGCGCATGCGACCCGCTGTGGCGTAGAGTGATCGCCGGGAGCGAGCATGCGGAATCCGAAGTTGATCCACAGGGAGCGATTTTGATCCGCGGTGGCGCGCACGATCTAGAGATTTTGAATATCCACATCAGGTAGGTTTTATGTAAAACCAACAGATCTAATAGGATTTATAGATCTATGAATATGAAGTGTGACTGTTGCTCAAACGAACCCAGATCTGAAAAAATCATAACTAGATCTGGTATATTTCACTTAGAAAAAACACAGATCTAAGGGTTTTCCCCAAAAGTTCGGTGGTATTTCTTCCTGTGTATTTCCAGATCTGGAAGTATTTTTTAGATCTACGGATTTTTGGATTTCCATAGAACATATACGAAAGAAGAAACCGTAGACCCGAGATATTGATGAACAGATCGGAGGGCCGAGACGAGAAGCGAAGTGTGGTTCATTGCCGTCCCACGGATGGCGCCAATGTCGAAACACGAGATGAATCTGACCTGATACATGACGATGTTTCCACGGATTTCGAGATGAACGAACCACGTCTTGATCTTCTTCTCCGGCTAGTTGGGATCTGCAATGACTTTTTGGGGGTGTGGAGGTGACTGCTAAGAAATCTCCAGGATCTCTTGTTCACAGACACAAAAATATGGTGGTGGCTCTTATTGAGAATGACCAACCCCTAATAAGGAGGTGGAGACCTCCTTATATAGGGAGCCTCATGGCCACCATCATGGTACCCTAATGGGCCTAGCCCAGTTAGGGTTACCTTCACAAAACCCCCTCAGCCCAATAACATTGTATTAGTCCATATAATAAAATAAGCCAAACATAATAAATTTAGAGTCGTAAAACCGGGTTTAGTACCATACCCCTACAGTTAGTAATCATATATGATGTTGCTGGCCGACTAGACGCCGATTAATTTTTTAGTAATCGTATATGTTGTTGATCATGTTTCTGATATATTGATTGATTTTGGTTTATTATACAGATGCAAATCTTCGTTAAGACTCTTACTCTCGAGGTCGAGAGCTCGGATACCATCGACAACGTCAAGGCCAAAATCCAAGACAAGGAGGGAATCCCACCCGACCAGCAAAGGCTTATTTTTGCCGGAAAGCAGCTCGAAGACAGCCGCACCCTTTCCGACTACAACATCCAGGAGGAATCCACTTTGCACCTTGTTCTCCGATTAAGAGGAGGGATGCAGATCTTTGTCAAGACTCTCACTGGCAAAACCATTACTTTAGACCATCGACAATGTCAAAGCCAAGATTCAAGACAAGGAAGGTATTCCACCCGACCAGCAAAGACTCATCTTCGCGGGGAAACAGTTAGAAGACGGCCGAACCCTTGCGGACTATAACATTCAGAAGGAGTCTACGCTTCATTTGGTTCTCCGTCTTCGTGGTGGGATGCAGATTTTTGTCAAGACGTTGACTGGGATGTCGATTACTTTGGAGGTCGAGAGTCCGGATACAATTGACGTCGTCAAGGCGAAGATTCAAGACAAGGAAGGTATCCCACCGGACCAGCAGAGGCTCATCTTTGCGGGGAAACAGTTGGAAGACGGCCGCACATTGGCGGATTACAACATTCAGAAGGAGTCTACACTACATTTGGTTCTCCGTCTTCGTGGTGGGATGCAGATTTTCGTCAAGACGTTGACTGGAAAGACTATTACTTTGGAGGTCGAGAGTTCGGATACAATTGACAACGTTAAGGCCAAAATTCAAGACAAAGAAGGGATCCCACCGGACCAGCAGAGGCTCATCTTTGCGGGGAAACAATTGGAAGATGGTCGGACATTGGCGGATTACAATATCCAGAAGGAGTCTACGCTTCATCTGGTGCTGAGGTTGAGAGGTGGGATGCAGATATTTGTTAAGACGGTGACCGGGAAGACGATTACTTTGGAGGTGGAGAGTTCGGATACGATTGATAATGTGAAAGCGAAGGTCCAGGATAAGGAGGGTATCCCACCGGACCAGCAGAGGTTGATCTTTGCGGGTAAGCAGTTGGAAGATGGGCGCACCCTTGCGGATTATAACATTCAGAAGGAGTCGACTCTTCACCTTGTTCTTCGTCTTCGTGGTGGGAATTAAGTTGTTTTTCTAATGTGGAATGTGTTGAATTTGGATGTCTTTTAATGTGTGGTGCAATGAAGCAGTACTTGGTTTATGAATAAATATACTTTCTGGTTATGCAATGTTGGTTATAAGGTTGAAAGATGAAACCATATATACTTGCAGTGAAGAACTGCAACATATGATTCTTTCATCTACTTTTTCTGACTTTCATCAACAAATGTTATAAAGTTGTTAATGTGATATATGTTCTGATAAACAACAATCGGTTCTTCAATACGAGTCTTGTTGATTGGAAAAAAAATGATTTTCATACTAGACACTGAATACCATCAACAAGATTATCAACTAGATTCTGCAGTGCTAGTACTGTCGGGACTGTGGCGCGACCATACTCATTCGGGATGCTTTTTCAAACTAAGTCATCTATATGTACAGAATCTTCATGGCAGAGAGAGATTGAGAAAACTTAATTTTTAAAATCATAGAATAAGATATTTAATCTGCATCATTTATAAACATGGTTTTAGAGAACTTATATGTCAAAATTGTTGGATAAGAAGAGTCAGTGTGAGCCAACTGAAGTAGATTACACAAATGGGTAGCTGCACTTCATTTGCCTATAACCTTTCTTGACACTTTTTTCTTGACCTTGTTGTCCAAGATTAATGCATCTTTCATGCTCTATTTCATTATACCTTTAAGGAAACCACTCCCCAACATTAATAAAAAGTTTGTACATTAAGCACCAGATATATATATGATAGGAATCGTATCTAGTTTCTAGTCTAAAGGCCGTTTGTCTATTTTAGGAGGGGGTTAAGTGCAACTTATATTTTTATAAATAGATATTAATAGCTAATAGGGAGATTAGGGTATGTTTATGTTGAATATGGCAATAGATATTAATATGGCATTGCCATGGCTCCTTCTTATGTAATGAGATTGGGCTAGGCCCGGAACTTGTAACCTTTACGTTTTCGTTAATACAATCATTCTTCCTTTTTATCCCTACCATCTTCTCTAAATTCAATCTATAATCTATCAAACCTTATCAATATATAAGTTACAAAAGTGTTACTTATGAATTATTCTCCTCTCAACTTTCAACTTTGCCAAACACCTTTTGACTTTTTTGTGAAAGTTATAAGCTACAAGGAGGTAAAATAAGCAATCCCATATCTTTTCAATATGAATGATTTTAACAATTAACAAGAGAAGAAGTGTTGGTTAAAGTTATTGTATTGTAATACACAGCTACTTACCTAGATTTCAAGAGAGCTTAAAGGGCAATTATTAATCACTACCCATTAGTGAGACTTTTAAAGTTGATCACGACCGATAGTCAGATGATTGATGTAAAGTTTGAAAGGGTGATCACTGTTAGGAAAATTTTGGATTAATACCAAAAAAATGAGTTTTTTCATCAAGTATAAAAAATGTAGTTTACACATGTAGTTAAACTATATGTAACTGTGATTAATATCATTGCTAACCATTTCGTATGTATTCTTTGTTGTGAGAGCTTCGCAACGAACTAAACCACGTCCAAAACGGAGCTGAGATGAGTGAGACATCGATGCTCGAAGTTGGTTGTTTGGAATGTTAAAGTTGTCAAAATACTTGTCCCGCATTAGTGAAGAGAAAAACAATGATTTGCTTTTTAAGACTAACACTCCTAACTTGGGTATGTTCTTTAAAGGAATCACAATCTTGTGAATCTTGGAGGGTTGTTAAGCCCATCTTAGTTGTTATCGTGTGCGCATATACAATGATTTGCGTGTTAGCACTTTTGCAGGCCTCATGAGAGTCTAATTCCTCTAAAAATTACACCCCCATTTGTTTTGATATCATCATTTTAGCTCTGTTTTGGACACTGTTTATTTACGTACATTCTAATTATGTACAAAATGTGAAAAATACATTTTTGCACTTAATAAAAAAACTTTTTTTTTCCATATTTATCCAAACAAAGATGAAGGCAATGTGGTTTTGAAGTACAACTATGAGAAGGAAATTAAGTTAAGCTACACACTTTATAACGCCCGAGATCATCAAGAATCTTGTGTCGGGATAGCTTCTCTATAAGTATGAATTTCGTGTAGTGATAAAATCTAATAAGGTTGTGTTATCCAAACGTGGAAGGTCAGTAGGTATGTCCTTAATGCTATGTTCAAATTCAATGCTATTGTTAATTAAAATCAAAATGAATAAGAATAAGTCTTCCATTTATATGCTTGAGTTTTCTAATTGTGATATATGACATGATATGTTGTACCTTTTGCATATTTTGCGCACAAAGTGGCATAATATATGAGTGTACCTCACACTAAGCTCCATAATCAAATGGCATTGCAAAACGAATTGAAGAGTTGGTAATGTACATTTCCTTTGAAAGTTTTTATTTATGAAACGAACTTACTAAGTATTATATTCCCAAAAGTGGCTCAAACATGTGTCACCGGTTGTCACCGTGACTGTAACGACTGTTGCAAATCATGTTGAGAAACTCAATATACACTTTAAAATATGATAGACAGAGGATGCATACATGATTTACTTTGTTTGGTGTACGACCTTTATAGGCATACAGCATAATTTATCTATTTATCAGTTGATTAGTTTGAAATCTTATTTTAAACGTTTCATGTTTTTTAAAATTTAAAGTTTAAACCGTGAAACCAAGCCAAAACCGAATCACTTGTTAAAGTGGTTGGTGTATGTGCAAGTGGATAACAACTGGTGTAAAAGTGGGTGAGATTACGTATATAGCCTTGGTGCGTAGAAACCGGCCGTCGTCTGGCGTATATACAACGCAACGCTTATCCCTAATTTCGCATCCATATAAATCACTACCTTTATTATCTAATTTAATTAATAATAATCACTCCGTTTCAATTCAATTCTCTGCGATTCACTCAGGTAACGTTTTCAATTCGATTACGAGCATGTTTAGATCTACTGTGTAACGATTTCGTATGATGTTATTCCCTTTATTCGATTAGGGCTAAATAATAATTTGATTTTTGTTTGGTATTGGATTGAACATCATGTTTAGGGTTTGGTAAGCAGTTAATGGAATTATTAGGGCTAGCTAATTGTTTGTTTTTAGGAAAAATAAAAGATGTTTTAGGGTTACGGATTGTGATATTTTGTGGATATTATTGTTAGAAATTGATTAGGCGGTTGATTCGTTGGAGGTGCTAATAGGATCAAACATTATGTTTAGGGTTTGGTATGGTGACAGAAGCTGGTTATATGTTTATGGAATTATTAGGGCTAGTTAATAGTTTGTATTTTTTGGAAGATATGATTTTAGGGTTACGAATCGCGTTATTTTGTGGAGATTGTTAGAAGTTGATCAAACGGTAAATTTGATTCACTGGGGGTGTTCATAGGATTTAGCTTATTTAAACATTATGTTCAGGTTAGTTAAAGCGCCACATCACTGACACGTAGTCAGAGATGTTTTAGCCTACTTATAACTTTTTGAAAAGTTAAAAAGGTGTTTGGGATTGCTAATTGTGTGAGGGGATAAGTTGATAAGTTACAATACTTATTACTTATCCAAACAGTAAGTTATAAGGAGGTAAAATAAGGAATCCCAAACACCCCCTAACTTGGGCGTTTTGGGTTAGCTAGCTTTAACCAGCTACTTATGAAGGTGAAGGAAATAAAGAAACCAAAAAAAAAGTTTGATTGGTTCTTACTGGGTGGATCTCACAATTATTCCATCATAACGCTTGTTCCTGCATTACCGCCCCTTTTAAAACACTGCACATTAACTCTTTGGTGTGGTGTAGCCGGTGTTAATGAGCTGATTTGGCACCCAAAACGCCCTAGGTGTTATTTGACAACACACACTTTTAGGTTTAGGTTTTACCTTTGGTCCATTTTTGTTTTTGGGGATTTTTTGGTTTAGGTTTACCTTTGGTCCATTTTTGTTTTTGGGGATTTTTTTTTTTTCAAAGAACTAATGATCATATAACTTTTTTTTTAGTTTGCACCTTTTTGAAGAACAAAGAACCGAAAAATTACGTTGCTTGCTTGTTGTTTGTTGCTTCAAATCCTAGTACTCAAATTTCATGTCTGAAATCGACCTCCAGATTCCAAGTGCCTTTGGTATGTTTCTTCTTGCTCTTTTTATTTTTAAAGATACGATAACTGTTAAAATGATATAAACTTTTGTATGGTTTTGGTATTTTTGTACAGATCCATTCGCTGAGGCAAATGCAGAGGACTCAAGTGCAGGGTCCAAAGAATACGTTCATATACGTATACAACAGCGAAATGGCAGGAAGAGCTTGACAACTGTTCAAGGGTTGAAGAAAGAATTCAGTTACAATAAGATACTCAAAGACCTTAAAAAAGAATTTTGCTGCAATGGTACTGTTGTTCAAGATCCAGAGCTTGGTCAAGTAAGTCACATTAATTCTAATATCAAATAAAAATAATCTGTGGGATTAGTTATAGTAATAGTATCATATAAATATAATTTGTGGGACTAATTAGCCGAATTTGGTTTGATGAATTGAATCATGCTTGTAATACAGGTCATTCAACTTCAAGGCGATCAGAGGAAAAACGCTTCTACTTTTCTTGTTCAAGTAATGACTTCATTATGCTCATAATTGCTACCACTATACTGGTTAAAGTTTCACTTATTTGGATTCTTTTTTTGTAAAACAGGCTGGAATCGTGAAGAAAGATCGTATCAAGATTCATGGTTTTTAAACGGTGGTTGTCATATGATTGCGTTATCAAGAGTTGTGTTGTGTTTGCTTTCAGTTGCTTGTCGTCTCTGTTTTCTTTTTCGATTATGCTTGTTTTCCTGAATTATAAAGTTTGTAGAATCTTTGATGATTGTGACATAATGGCGGTTTATCATAATTTATGAAGTCTGGTCTTTGCTTTTGTGTCTTGTCTTCTTTCCTCATAACACTGCCGAGCTTGACCTGAAATGTTAGCATCTATATCAGGTTTGGTACACCATCTGGTGCGCGTTTTTTTGTACACAGAGCTGATAAAGTTTCATGATTCGTTCTTTTAAATAATTAGTTGATACACGTCATTTTTGTCAGCTTGGGTTTGTTAGGCTTGTAACCCAACTGAACCGGCCATGTTTGTGCCCGTTTATGTTCGTAACGAATGGTTCAAGGATAAGCTAAAATGAACGAAGATTCATGAACATATATTAATGAACAAGTCTTGTTTTAATGTTTGTTTAACTAAATGAACATAACTTTTTGTTCATGTTACTTTCCGAGTTTCGTCGAACAGTTTATAAAAATCGTTCACTGAGCGTTCTTTTCTTTTTTGGGCTTTTGTTGACCCAACTTGAACCGGTTGTAACGCGAATAGGTTTGTGCCCAGAAACGGTCTTGAGCTGAAGGTTATCTGTGCATTATTATGCATTACTATATCAAGAAATGTACAGTATAACCAATTTCTTTAAACATATTTTTTAGTGTTGTAAAACAAAACTTGACTCATAAACATTAACAAAACAACAAAGATTAAATTAAATCTTACATTACAAAACTCAAAAAACTTGAACCATGCATCTAATCCCAAGGGCTCAAAGAGCATTCTTCAGGCATTGTATCAAACCTCTTGGTATCTTGGCAATAGTCATATATAACCAAGTTCCTTTGGACCCAAGCAAAATCCAACTTTTGATCTTTTGTAAGATGCCATGCTTCATATTGGTCCCACCAATGTTGGGTGGTGGTTGAAACACATTCAGGGTAAGGGTCTTTCCATTGACACCCATCAACAGTGAAATCTTTGTATGATGAAACGAATGGCGCCTTTTTCCAATCGGTTTTCTCAAGACCGCCTCTTGTTGCCCACTCGTCGGCGTTCCATATGCTCGAGAATAAGTACATTGGTTTTTCGTTTGGGAAGAAGTTGTTCTCGTAGTCGGCGTTTTTGTATACTCTCACCGGGACTCTATCCACAAAGAATCTGTTTCGGTTTCAGAAACAAATAGTTAAGACACTGTTTTAAAAGAACCATTTAAAACAATTAATGATTAGTTAAATGAGTTGAACTCGCTCAATATGCCTATATAGTTCGGGTTGGCTGATTGAATTGTTTAACCCGGGTAAAAGCATCTATCTATTCGTGTCAAAAGCATCCATCCTAACCCGCACACACTTAAAATCGTGTAACACGAACATGTCCCATTGGATCAATATATCTAAACGTGTAACATTGGATCTATATATCTAAACGTGTAAAACGGACTGACACATTAACCAATTTGTAAATGTAATTAGGTTGTTGGGTTGTATAAATGGGCTAAAGAGTCCTAGATATATGGACGGTTCCACCTGTGGTTAACCTGAACATGACCCATTAAATTATACAGGTTAGCCTAAACATGACCCGTTTGATTAAATAGGCCAGCCCGAACACGACCCGTTTAATCAAAACGGGTCAACCTAAACATTCAGCAGCTGTTTATTAAATGGGTTGGATAAGATGATCCAATGCATTAAAAATAGCATGATTTTAATTAAAAAATGGGTCAATATAAATAATTTAACCAAATATATAGCAGCTTACATAATTTGATGGGAATTCCATAAGATTGAATAAGTGTGGTAATCAAGAGTTGGATCAAACCAAAGCTTGTGCCTCATCTCCCTGTTGCCAGTCCCATTTTTATACACATTGGTCTGGATCAAGTACGGTTCACCAGTTCGGTTGCCGAGAAATTCAAAATCAAGCTCATCTCTTGTTGGCCCTGCACCATTCTCTGTACACATCTACATAATACACAAAATAAATCACCTGTTAAAACTGTAACATTATGCTAATTATGCTAACAATGGTACATGAATTTAGTTTTATAACTCAAAAGTTGATAAATGATCAAAAACAACTTAAAACGACCGAACTGTCTAAACCAAATCAAGTCGGTCGGTTTGAAATCCTAACTGTTTGATTCACAGTCTGGTTTTCATGTATATAATCCATAGTAATGAACATCTTTATTACAACAAATTGTTTAAAACAAAATCATTAATTTTTTTAGTACAAACTAATTAATTTTTTTAAAATAAATGAGTTAACTTTATAATACAAACTAATGATTAGCAGAAACTTTAAAAAAGTAAGAAAAAACGAGAGAGCTGCGGTTTTCGTCATTTTTGTCTGTTCAAATTTATTATTTCAGTCAAAAAGTTTAAAATTTGCTATTTCCGTTCCTAGAGTTTCATTTCGTTGCAATTTTTGTTTTACTCGTTAACATATTTTGGACCGAAACAACCAATTTTAACAAACCATTGGGATAAAAACTGCAACGAAAATGAAACTTGAGGGACAGAAATAGCAAAGTTTAAACTTTTGAAACGAAATAACACATTTGAACAAACCACATAGACGAAAACATCGGTTCTCTAAAAAAATGGAAACAACTCTCTAACCGACACACAAGCCGACCGGTTTAGTTTTTCGCTTTCTAAAAAGGTACTTGGTAGCGCGGCTAGAATTTTTGTCAAAACCGGCCGAACTGGATCCACAAACTGGATCATAAAAACCTGACTTCTAATAATCAATAATGATGATTGATTTTGACCATAAAAAGTCGAAGATCCGGAAAGAAAACATACATAGTAAGCAGTGACAACTCCAGCAGAATCACCTCCGACCAACTTTAGCTTCATACTAAACCACCCGAATCTGTACTTTTGTTTTGTCTGGAACCCACATCCTGTTTCAAAGTTTAACCATCAAACACATGATTTCAATAACTTCATAACTCAAACTTTGACTATTAGTATTTGTCGAAGCACGAGATGAATCTGACCTGATCCATGACGATGTTTCCACGGATTTCGAGATGAACGAACCACGTCTTGATCTTCTTCTCCGGCTGGTTGGGATCTGCAATGACTTTTTGGGGGTGTGGAGGTGACCGCTAAGAAATCTCCAGGATCTCTTGTTCACAGACACAAAAATATGGTGGTGGCTCTTATTGAGAATAACCAACCCCTAATAAGGAGGTGGAGACCTCCTTATATAGGGAGCCTCATGGCCACCATCATGGTACCCTAATGGGCCTAGCCCAGTTAGGGTTACCTCCACAAAACCCCCTCAGCCCAATAACATTGTATTAGTCCATATAATAAAATAAGCCAAACATAATAAATTTAGGGTCGTAAAACCGGGTTTAGTACCATACCCCTACAAGCCCCCCCAAGTCCAGCGTTGCTCCTGGGCGCGCAAGCGTTTAGGTGGAGCGCTGGACTTTATGAGGTGTGTTAGGGCGTGAGGCGGTTTTTTCCCTTTTCTTCGGCCTTATCTTTATTGTCTTTGAGTTTTGGGAGGTTTTCTTCATGATGGTGACGTGTTGTGGTTTTTATGATAATGATGGTGCACTAGCATGAATAAGATATAGCACGCCGAATAATAAAAGCCTGCGCGCGAGGCGACTTACGAGCTATGAGAATAATAAAGCTTGCGCGCGAGGCGACTTATGAGCTATGAAAAAAAGCTTGCGCGCGAGGCGACTTACGAGCTATAAGAATAATAAAGCTTGCGCGCGTGAGGCGGCTTACGAGCTGTAAAAATAATGAAGCCTGCGCGCGAGGCGACTTATGGATCTATGAGAATAATGAAGCCTGCGCGCGTGGCGTCTTACGAGCTATAAGAATAATAAAAGCTTGCGCGCGAGGCGTCTTACGAGCTATATGAATAATAAAGCTTGCGCGCGTGAGGCGACTTACGAGCTGTAAAAATAATGAAGCCTGCGCGCGAGGCGACTTACGGATCTATGAGAATAATGAAGCCTGCGCGCGTGGCGTCTTACGAGCTATAAGAATAATAAAAGCTTGCGCGCGAGGCGTCTTACGAGCTATATGAATAATAAAGCTTGCGCGCGTGAGGCGACTTACGAGCTGTAAAAATAATGAAGCCTGCGCGCGAGGCGACTTACGGATCTTTGAGAATAATGAAGCCTGCGCGCGTGGCGTCTTACGAGCTATAAGAATAATAAAAGCTTGCGCGCGAGGCGTCTTACGAGCTATAAGAATAATAAAATCTTGCGCGCGAGGCGTCTTACGAGCTATATGAATAATAAAGCTTGCGCGCGTGAGGCGACTTACGAGCTGTAAAAATAATGAAGCCTGCGCGCGAGGCGACTTACGGATCTATGAGAATAATGAAGCCTGCGCGCGTGGCGTCTTACGAGCTATAAGAATAATAAAAGCTTGCGCGCGAGGCGTCTTACGAGCTATAAAATGATGATAATGACTGGCCCACAAGGGCCTCCTCCGCGCAGGATGAATATCTCGGCCTGTTTTCAAAATAATAATGGAGGCACAAATGGCCAGATAATAATAATGATGTCATAGGTGTTTGTGCGGCTCGTAGCCGAACCTGCAAAAACATGTCAACTAAAAGTGGATGTATTGCATGGTTCCCATCCTCGGGCAAATTATGAGGTGTGCCCAACCTTTAAGCTTGGCGCGTGGCCTATGGGTTTATGAGGATTCCCAACCTTTAAGTTTGGCGCGTAGCCATATGGGATATTATGAGGATTCCCAACCTTTAAGTATGGCGCGTAGCCATATGGGATATTATGAGGATTCCCAACCTTTAAGTATGGCGCGTAGCCATATGGGATATTATGAGGATTCCCAACCTTTAAGTATGGCGCGTAGCCATATGGGATATTATGAGGATTCTCAACCTTTAAGTATGGCGCGTAGCCATATGGGATATTATGAGGATTCCCAACCTTTAAGTATGGCGCGTAGCCATATGGGATATTATGAGGATTCCCAACCTTTAAGTATGGCGCGTAGCCATAAGGGATATTATGAGGATTCCCAACCTTTAAGTATGGCGCGTAGCCATATGAGTACAATCATGGTTGTTCTTATTCTGATTTGGATTAGACTGTTCATTTGTTGTGTCGCTTACGCGCGGCCTGCGCAATGTCTCCTTTATTCTCACGCGCAGATGTGGTGCGTGAGCGTGCATGATGCGTGAGCATCTAATATGCATGAGCGTACGCGAAGCCCAATAACATATGTGATGCGTGAGCATATGAGATGCGTGAGCATGTGATATGCGTGAGCATACGTGATGCGTGAGCATACGTGATACGCGTGAGCATGCGTGATGCGTGAGCATGTGATATGCGCTACGAGCATAGGTTTTGGCTGTCTTCATGAGCATGTGATATGCGTGAGCTGTGGCGTAGAGTAATCGCCGGGAGCGCGCATGCGACCCGCTGTGGCGTAGAGTGATCGCCGGGAGCGCGCATGCGACCCGCTGTGGCGTAGAGTGATCGCCGGGAGCGCGCATGCAAGTCGCTGTGGCGTAGAGTGATCGTCGGGAGCGCGCATGCGACCCGCTGTGACGTAGAGTGATCGCCGGGAGCGCGCATGCGACCCGCTGTGACGTAGAGTGATCGCCGGGAGCGCGCATGCAATTCGCTGTGGCGTAGAGTGATCGCCGGGAGCGCGCATGCAATTCGCTGTGGCGTAGAGTAATCGCCGGGGGCGCGTATGCGACCCGCTGTGGCGTAGAGTGATCGCCGGGGGAACGCATGCGACCCGCTGTGGCGTAGAGTGATCGCCGGGGGCGCGCATGCGACCCGCTGTGGCGTAGAGTGATCGCCTGGGGCGCGCATGCGACCCGCTGTGGCGTAGAGTGATCGCCGGGGGCGCGCATGCGACCCGCTGTGGCGTAGAGTGATCGCCGGGGGCGCGCATGCGACCCGCTGTGGCGTAGAGTGATCGCCGGGGGCGCGCATGCGGAATCTGAAGTTGATCCACAGGGAGCGATTTTGATCCGCGGTGGCGCGCACGATCTAGAGATTTTGAATATCCACATCAGGTAGGTTTTATGTAAAACCAACAGATCTAATAGGATTTATAGATCTATGAATATGAAGTGTGACTGTTGCTCAAACGAACCCAGATCTGAAAAAATCATAACTAGATCTGGTATATTTCACTTAGAAAAAACACAGATCTAAGGGTTTTCCCCAAAAGTTCGGTGGTATTTCTTCCTGTGTATTTCCAGATCTGGAAGTATTTTTTAGATCTACGGATTTTTGGATTTCCATATAACATATCTGAAAGAAGAAACCGTAGACCCGAGATATTGATGAACAGATCGGAGGGCCGAGACGAGAAGCGAAGCGTGGTTCATTGCCGTCCCACGGATGGCGCCAATGTCGAAGCACGAGATGAATCTGACCTGATCCATGACGATGTTTCCACGGATTTCGAGATGAACGAACCACGTCTTGATCTTCTTCTCCGGCTGGTTGGGATCTGCAATGACTTTTTGGAGGTGTGGAGGTGACCGCTAAGAAATCTCCAGGATCTCTTGTTCACAGACACAAAAATATGGTGGTGGCTCTTATTGAGAATAACCAACCCCTAATAAGGAGGTGGAGACCTCCTTATATAGGGAGCCTCATGGCCACCATCATGGTACCCTAATGGGCCTAGCCCAGTTAGGGTTACCTCCACAAAACCCCCTCAGCCCAATAACATTGTATTAGTCCATATAATAAAATAAGCCAAACATAATAAATTTAGGGTCGTAAAACCGGGTTTAGTACCATACCCCTACAGTATTCAACATATAAATTTGATATTTAAATTATAAGAATGCAGTACAATATTAAATTTAAAATCCTTCAAACACTCAGATCAACCATACATTTTCAAATAAAAAATTTTAAAATTTGGAAGTCAAAATTTGACTTTTTATTTTAATACAACAGTATGAAATTGGAAATAAAAAAAAAATAATTTTTTTTTTGTTTTTTTAGGTGATCACCTGTGTCATTGTCTAGGGAAAGATACCAGATCTGACCATCTTCAGATGTTTTGAAATGATTTTCAGACCACATGATGCTGAAATTATCATCAAATGAAGATTTTGGGTCAGCAGAACAACAGGCTGCAGCCAAAGCCAAATACACAAGCATGCAGTACCACATCACCATTGAAGAACATGGAGCTTTATTCTCCATTCTTAAATTTGATGGAGATTGAGACTTGTGAAAACCAAGTGAAAGCCTTCTCACGTGACTCATGACCTTTATATACATACATAGATATAGATATTATATTAATATACCATATGAGAGAGAAGAGAATGCAAGTGTAGTGATTATTTATCAAACTACAGCAGAGTAACTTCTAATTTTTGTAAGTTGATTTTTGAAGAGCATTTTTTTTCTTTTTTTAATAGCTAATTGTCTTTTCTATCTATTTTACTTAATATTGTCTTAATTAAAACTATAACTCATAACCATTTGACATTTGGATATACATATAAGGTGGCGAAGCTTGGACAAAGATGTTGAAAAGGTCGGACAAAAATACGCATTAAAAACCCGTAAACGGAGGGGGGCAGGATAAATTTTTCAGTTGAAAACGGGTAAATTTACACTTCGTATAAAAGTGTCGGACGAAAACGAGTAAATTTACACTGCTACGCATTAAAACGGAGAGAGCCGGGGCCACCCCTCGACCAAACTATCCTTTGCCGACCTTTTATCATTAGCCAAGTTAGTAGCTGTTATTTTTCTTTTTAAGAGCTTAATTCTGGCTGGAGTCTAAATCCGTGTTTACTTATATCTATTTTTTTTCTAAGCGGCTTAAATTGCATATGGAGTTTATTTGATAAATAAGTTCTAGCTGAAACTTCAAGGGAATATTTAATAAAATAGTAACCAACTTTTAAAAGTGTTCCAATTAGGTCATTTATGCATATTTTTCTCAAATCCGGTCACTAAATCTTCAAATTGAATCTCACCGATTTTTTTGTGGGTTAAGAAAGAAATGGAGGATAAGATGTGGGGGTCGGAATTTGCAATATATGTAGTTATATTTTAAAAAATGTTAATTATATTAAAATTCAAAAATAAAAAATAAAATCTACGTCGCCACTCAACGTCAACATAAAAAAAAGATAAAAAGATTTCATGTGTGCAACAAAAAAGAAAAACACTAAAAAAACATGTTAAATCTTTAATTTAATAAAATATGAAAGTTGAGTGAGTCATTTGAAACAGTTTTTAAAGTTAAGTGATCTAATTGTAACACCTTTAAAACTTAGTTACTATTATATGAAATTGTCCCAAACCTCAATTATCAAGCTTGGCTATTTATATAATTTTTATTTAATGTGTCCGATATATTTACATAAATACTTAATACATTTGAAATTACGACAACATACACTAGTAAAATAATGCACTTTATGTTAATAAATTGTATACAAACCTGTAACTAAAAATTAGATAAATAATTAAATAAATAGTTATTAAGGAGTTCAATTTGAATCAAACTCAGTTTAAAAAACTAGTGGCTTTAGAATTTAGATATTATAAATATATAATACTAGTTTGATCTCCCCGTATTACGGAGTTTATTTAGATTTTGTTTTTAATCGTTTTGCTAATTTATATGTTGTAATGATTTGTTTTACTTTTTAACGTAGTTTTGTTAATACGTATATGTTAGTTTGTTACGTTCATTATATTTTTTTTTAACATTTGGGCTCTTTCAATTGATAATTTGATATGTGTAGTTTTTAGATTTTTAACGAATGAATATAAGCGAACACGAACAACTATAAACACAAATATTTGTCTTATGTAATAGGAGCGGTTGATGTAGATAATGATGATGGTTGATGCATGAGAGGAGAGGTTGGCGATGGTTGGTAGACAGGTGATGTAAAGGGTAAACCATCAACATTAATAAAATTAAAGGTTTCAAACAAATGTTGTTTTACTTAGTAAGGCTATTTTCAATCTCTTTTCAAAACATGAACTTTGCTTAATGCGGGTATTCCTATATAGAAAAGATTAAACAAATGATAACAATTAGCCAAAAGATTAGCATTGACCGTTATTTAAAGTTTTTCAATATTTTTTTTATGGTTGGTGATTTCCTATAGAAAACATTAAAGACCCGAAGGAGAAGCAACGTACAATCCTTTAGCAACACAAGGATATTTCACTATTCCATTTGTGGCTCATCAATCACAACCTGTAGCATTACATGATGTGTTTATAACTTTCTATTGTCATGCTATGATTCAAAAAAAACATTATATATGAAAATTTAGATAAAAGCAGTGGTTTTATTAAATAGAAAAAGAATTAAAAAGAAACATACATGTTCAAAACTTTCACCTCATCCTCGTTTATAATTTCACATTTCCATTTGCTAGTGCCCTGTATATCTTTGACATCTTTCCAACTTTGTTGACCTCATTGTTTGATCATCTATTTCGTTTATACAGTTAACGAAGGAACATAAAAGAAAACGTAAATTTTCTTAACGAACGAACACAAAAAGAAAAACCATGTTCATTTAGTTATTCACCATGGAATAAGTCGCAAAGGTGTCAACATATAGCAACAAAAGACACTAGTAAAATAATGCACTTTATGTTAATAAATTGTATACAAACCTGTAACTAAAAATTAGATAAATAAATAAATAAATAGTTATTAAGGAGTTCAATTTGAATCAAATTCAGTTTAAAAAACTAGTGGCTTTAGAATTTAGATATTATAAGTATATAATATATTATTGATCATAAATAAAAAGTTGGCATGGGAAGATCCAGGCTGCCTCTGGGTGGAGGTAGAAAGCCAGTAGGTCACATGTTACTATAAAGAACGTGACATTGTTGGGCCTTATTCTTTTAGTAATGTCAATTTAATATTTAAAAATATTTACTACTTTCTAAATATATTCACCTCATTATTTGAAGCTTCTTTGTAGTTTATATAGTTTTATTTTATAATAATGTATATTAGACTCGTATTATCATATAACATCATTGCTAATTATACTTTAGTTACTAATTACCACTTTACCTCTACCAATTGATGGCCATTCCCGAACAATCTCTACTTCCTCGATCTTTAATTCAGTCATGTTGAATCGTCCATGCGTGCTTTATTTGTGGTTGAAAAATAAACTTGTGATCCCCAAATGATCAAAATAAATGAAAATTCTACTTGTTCAACCACTTGCTATTGGTTCCTTGGTTTTGATTTGCTTTGTAGTTCCGGCTATAATAAGATACAAAATATATAATAGATTTAAGAGTATGTACCCATGAAGAAACACTAAGTGACCCGGTGCAGATTATAGATAATCTGGGGGTTAAGTAATGTTTCCCACGAGAATGAGGTCCAACAGAGACGGTTGTTCTTCAGGGGACCTGCAAAACAAACACCGTAAGCTCGTCACTGAGAAGGGGGGGTTCCTCCTTGTGACCACCCTCCGGCGTGAGAATCAGACTAGATTGCTCTGAATATAAGTGTATATTAAGAGATTGCTAGATAACAGGATAGCAGATGATCTTACCATTCCAAGATGTTGGAGTATTTATAGCCGAAGGTAGGTTTCCTAGAAGGTACAGCCGGCTGAATAGTATTCCTGTTCTACCAACAGTGGACTATGCACAGGCCATACTGGTTGGTGGATAGGTTACGGCCAACAGTAACAAAGTCGGCTGCACTATTCCACCAACTGTAGATTATGAACGTCCCACCTACTGTGGATTATACGCAGGCCATGCTGGTTGGTGAATAGGTTACGGCTAACAGTAACACTATTCTACCAACTGTAGGCTGCGCACGCCCCTCAGTAAGAGTTGGTGAGTAGGCAGCGGCTAATAGTGACAAACAGTACTAGAGGGTGCTCCTCCTCGTACTGTTGTCGGTGAGCTGTCACCCTGTGATTGGCTCATGGGCTGTTCTGGTCAGATTGTCTGTCCTATCCATACCTTGGTAGGTATAGTACAAAAGATCTTTCAGAATCATACGGACTGGCTCATTTTGGCGGGATTGTTCCCGCCTTGCTCATTCCTTCATGTGACTACTGAAGTAGCTATTGTCTTGTGCGTGTAGCCCTGCTGTCTGCGGGTAGCCTTCCCTGATGGCTTGTATCCGCAACTGCGGGAACAGGCGGGGTACTTCACCATTGGGAGGCTTTCCCTGCTTGTACAGCTTGCGTACTGCGCGTAAGGTTCTCTGAGCATGGTGGGTCCTGCGGGAGCAGATGGCCTTTGCGCAGACGTCCCTGTTCAAGGTGAGTCTTGCGGGACCAACTGGGCTCTGCTGGGACCTACCTCTTCAAGTCCCCCCAGTCTAATGTTCTTCTCATGAATGTTTAATAAAGTGAGGTGAACTTTTGGACTTTAAGCAAGGGGTTTTGAAAAAGGTTTTTAGTTTTAAGGTTCTCCGTGGGGATTCTTCCCGCGGGTTTCCTAATGTCACTTGCAAAAATTCCCGATTTTTTTGCTTGATCTTTGGGTATGATGCGGGTAGGTATGTAACCTTCTCGCAAGTCAGGAGCGTTGAGTCTTACTTGTATATAGTCTCCATGGGGTTCTGGTGGTTTTCAACATAGTGATCAATTATGCTAAGACCACCAATTCCATCACGGAGTTTCAAACAATATAATTCTCGACGTTCCCGTTATGCGGGGGTGTTATTCCTCTATCCGCAAGCATTGCCCAGAAGATCCTTCTTGGTTTCAATTCTCTGCGGGGCGCTAGGTATGTGAAGGGTTTTGCCTTAACACTACCCGCGCTCGTCTTACGGTTACTTTACTTCCAAGGTACTGGGGTCCATTCCCTGCGGGTGCTAGGTATGTGAAGGGTTTTGCCTTAACACTGTACCCGCACCTGTCTTATAGTTACTTGGTTGCCAAGGTATTCTTGGCTTCAATTCCCTGCGGGTGCTAGGTATGTGAAGGGTTTTGCCTTAACACTGTACCCGCACCCGGCTTATGGTTACTTGGTTGCCAAGGTATTCTTGGCTTTCAATTCCCTGCGGGTGCTAGGTATTTGAAGGGTTTTGCCTTAACACTGTACCCGCATCCGTCTTACGGTTACTTGTTTGCCAAGGTAAGGGGTGTTTTCCCGCTTACTTTTGAATCTTTTTTGAATTTTGAATTTCGAAATTCGAAGAGTTGGTGGAAAGATAGGAACAGTCCAAACATCTGAAACGTCGTGAGACGGTTTCTTCTGACTGTGTCAGGACGTGTAGGAAGTTATGGTGACGTGACAGTACATGGTCATTCCAGACGCTTTTTCAGGCGCGTGGGCGCGATTTTTCGGGCGCGTGGCCGCGAAATTAATGGTACGCGTCCTGTCAACAGCTGTTGCCAGCCTGCTTTTTGCCACGTGTCATAGTTTCATTGCACCTTCGATTTCTCTCTCCTCCGCATTAAATTCATCGCATTAATTGCGATTAGTATATAAAGGGGGAGAGGGCTCTTTGCAATCCACACCTTCACCCTTCTCTTCTTCTTCTTAGCGATTTCCGGCAAATACTCCCCTTTTCAGGCAAGCATTTTCCCGAAATCGCTTTCTTTCTGCAAAATGTCTTCTCGTGATCTTGAGTCTTCGGCCGATGACAAGAGTACTGCTGGTGAGTGCCAGTGTGCTCTGCCCGGCGATCAGTACCGGTATGTTGTTAGGAAGTTCATGCTCGATCCTTTCGAGCCTGAGTTTCCTGAACCCCATCAGACCGTGTACGATGCCCCCAGAGGCAAGATCGGGGTTTATGCAGCATTCTTTGTCTATGGGAATCTTAGGTTCCCATTGACAAAGTTTGTTTACCGTGTCCTTGAGAGGCACGGTGTTCATCTGACCGAGTTGCACCCCATGGCGATCGCCAAGATTCGCCATTTCGAGTGGGTGTGCCGGATTCTGGGCATTGAGCCCTATGTGGACCGCCTGATGACCTTCTATACTTGGAGGTGCATCCAGGGGTGGTACACCCTGACAACCCGGATCAAGGGTTTGAAGATTTGCGCGACCGAGCGCAGTCTCCGATCGTGGAAGCGGGAGTTCTTCTACATTTCTGCCCGCGCCATCCCCATTGCCATGAAGTTTAAAAATGGCCAAGCAATTCTGAGCCACCACGCCACCAACTACCAGGAGGCGGAATGGTTTGCGAAGATATCCCGGGTCCAATCTCCGGTTTACCGGTTTGCGGAGTCCGGGATGGTGATGCTGGGGATGAGCCGGGTATGGAAGGAGGCGTCTCAGGTTCCCATCCTTCTCGAATACGGTTTGAACTCTACTCCTTATGGTATGTCTTGTCTTTCTTGCTGATATGAGTTTGTCTTCTAACTGTTTCTTTTCTTTCAGAGGGGAACGATTTGGAGTCGCTCCTGTACCCGCGGGAAGCTGACGGTCCCGTGCGGGTGGGTACTCGTGCTCTTGACGAGAACGAGTTGCCCATCCTGGAGCAAACAGCGGATCGGTTTGTGGAGGTCTATCCGCTGGGCCACGAGATCCTGAGCCACCGGCGGCCAGGTAAGGCGTTATTCTCTCCTCCACCCCTCAGTGCTGTACCCGCTGCTAGAATTCCTGACATCCTGTCTTCTTCTGAGGAATCCGCAGATGGTCCTCCGTTAGTGCGGAAGAAGAGGTCTGCCGGCGGGAAAGGGAAGGAGAAGGCGGCCTCCACAGCCGATCCAGTGCTCCTATCTGACACTGAGTCAGATAGTGAAGAGGTGGCGGGGAACCCCGGTGGTGAGAAGACCACTGTTCCGGAGGCTACGACTGTTACCTCCGGAGAACCAATGACGACGACGGTGACCGGCATCAAGAGACCGGCTCCATCGGGTTCGTCCCCGCCCGTCCGTACGTTCAAGCTCAAGAAAACCCGTAAGTACAACTTTCTCTTAGCTTTTATCTTCGTAGTTTAATCCTTAAGTCTTTTAACACTTTTCTTCTTTACGCAGGCGTGGATGTTGGCGCATTCCAGGGTCAGGGGCCGAGTATTACCTCTCCGCCAATGACGGTAGGCTTGGTCAGCCTACCTGAGGCGTCGACCCAGGCGCCTGCGCCTGCTTCCGCTGGTTCAGTTGCTCACTCCTTTGAGCCGACTGTTCCAGCCGAGATGACGTCGCCGCCGGCTGTGAGGGCGATTTTTACAGCATCCTTCACAGAGCCGGCGGTTACTGTTGCCGCGGATTCTGCGGCAGCGACCGCGGCGGCGACCACGGCGGCTGCTACCATGCCCCCGTCATCGGCAACGACGGCCGGACAATCAGGTACGCGTGGGGCTTCTCGCATCTCTCCGCCACCTTCCCATCTGCCTGACCTCTTGGATGGATTTCCATTGGGTTCAGGTGATGGGTTCGGCGGCTATCGGCCTGTAATTGACCCTACAGGTGCGTAGGGTTCTTTTGGCCCATTTTTCTACAGGTGCGTAGGGTTCTTTCGGCCGGACAATCAGGTACGCGTGGGGCTTCTCGCTTTTTGTTTTCTGCAGTGTCGGATTCCAATGAAGTGTATGTTCCGCGATGGAACATACGCCGAGGAACAACCCTTCGTACCCCTGTGGAGTGCGTGGAATGGGCTCGCCACGCTGCTCCCCATGGTGCGTTGGGGGAAGCCATGGCTAGCTACCAGGAGGGTAGGCTAACCAACGAGCTTCAGGTTCTCCAAGCCCGGATGCAGCCGCGCGTCGAGCTGCTTTGTCGTGAAAACGACAAGTTGAAAGCAGCTCGCGCCAAGGAAGTATCTCAAGCACGGGCTCTTCGGGAGGAGAACCAAAAGCTGTCCGCAGCTGCTGCGGAGAAGGAGAAGGCCTTCAAGGCCCTCGAGGTTGAGGTTCAAGCGCGACTCGAGCCCCGCTCCAAGGCTGCCCAAGCTGTTAACGAACAGCTTCGGCTGGCTAAGGAGACTGCGAGGAACGCAACCGAGAGGGCCACCAAGGCTGAAGCCGTTGCTGAGCCTTTACGCGTGGAGAATGAGGAGCTCAAGGCCAAATTAGAGGCTCTCCAACGTGCTCATGATGCCTTGGCGATGGAAGATGCCAAGAAGCTCCAGGAGATCTTGGACCAGAGGGGCGTGCTTGACCATACCGAGCGGAAGCTTAAGGGCGTCGAAGAGGCTGCCGCAAAGGAAGTTCTACTTGCCAACCTTAACAAAAGCGAAGCCGAACGCGCCTGCACCCAAGCTCAAGCCGCCCTTCAAGAAGCTCTGGTTGCCAAGGAATGGCTTCTTCGAGAAGCGTTGTCTCAGGTAAGTCTATCTTCATGTCTTCACGCATTTCTTTGTAAATAGGGTGTTGACACTTGTATATTTTCTTATGTAGGTTGTGCATCGGGTCTTCTCAGAGACATCTTACGACGATGCAATGAGCGCAGCCCTCAACGCTTCTCACGAGGATGGGGAACGGGTCGGCTTCCTGCTTGGTCTAGGGTTTGTTGAGAAAGGCGTCCCGCCATCCAACTTCCCTTTGTACAATGTAGATACCGAAGCCATATATGACCAAGCAGTAAATCAATACGCCGCCTTCCCGCATCCGGTGGTGGAGAAGGTGAATGAAATTGCTGCTGCTGATGATGGGCTACCTATCCTTAAGGCTTACCTTGAACAGCCACGCTCTACTGACGGCGCTGGTCCAAGTGGAAGTGGCCCTGAAGCCTGATCCTGAAGATCCCTTCCCGCTGCTAGGATAGATTTAGTTTGTATAGATTTACTTTCTTGTAGGCGGGTAGTTACTCGGCCATTTTTGTAACGAATATTTATGAAATGTAAATCTTTGTGCGGCTAAGACCGCTTGATTCATTGGATTCCTTGCTTTATAAACGTTATATGACTTAAATACTTTAGTTTAAATTAGCAATTTTCCAAGTGTTTAGAATAAGTTAACCTTTGAACGTGGTAGATAGGTGTGAAGTTTTGCTTCCTCTTCCGTGATTGTGCGGGTAGGACCGTCACTTGCACGTAGTAGGATGGCTAAACTTTACCATCTGACCTGCGTGTAGGTTTTCCTCATCTTTGAGGATAAGTTAACCTTTGAACGTGGTAGATAATAGGTGTGAAGTTTTGCTTCCTCTTTCGTGATTGTGCGGGTATGACCGTCACTTGCACTTAGTAGGATGGCTAAACTTTACCCATATCTGACCTGCGTGTAGGTTTTCCTCAACTTTTTTTTTTTTTTTTTTTTTTTTTTTTAGGATAACCTTTGAACGTGGTAGATGATAGGTTGAAGTTTTGCTTCCTTGTTCGTGATTGTGCGGGTAAGACCGTCACTTGCACTTACAAGGATGGCTAAACTTTACTTACATCATACCTGCGTGTAGGTTTCCCTCATTGTGTTTATGTGGGTTTTGCCGCCTTCCACACGTAACGACTTACTTCTTCCCGTTTATGCGGTGAATACCGGCACCAGTGGGAAGTTCATAAGTATAAAGGTAAACACATTATGAAAGGAGAATCATTTCCATTAGAAGTGGCTCTAGGCCTTTTCTTTACAAGTTTTGGAATTGATCTACATATAACATTTGCGTAATTGAGCTCCATTCCATGTTCTTGGGATGGGAGTGCCATCGAGCCTTTCGAGCCGGTATGCGCCCTTTCCCAGGACTTCTTTGATAATGTATGGCCCTTCCCAGACCGGGGCCAGCTTTCCCGGGCGCTCTTGGTTTGAAGCCTCGTTGTTACGCAGTATGTAGTCTCCTATATTGAAGTTGCAGAGTTTTACCCGCGTGTTGTAGTACTTTTGCATTTGTCGTTTGTAGTTCTCTTCACGTACTGCGGCTAAGTCTCTGCGTTCCTCGGTTAGCATAAGATCCAACCGTCTTTCCGCATCATTGTCTTCTGGCTGACTCAAGACCCTTGGTGAGGGTAGACCAATTTCGACCGGGACCATGGCTTCAGTGCCATAAGTGAGGCTGAACGGGGTTTCTCCCTTACTGGCCTTCTTCAGCGTTCTGTTTGCCCAAAGGACGTGCGGAAGCTCGTCCACCCAGCCGGATCTGTGTTCCGATAGTCTCTTCTTGATGCCTTCGACAATGCTCTTATTTGCTCTTTCCACCTCACCATTACCTTGCGGGTGTGCCACTGAGGTAAAGGTGTGGGTGATTTGAAGTTCTTTTAGCCACTGTTGTAGCTTCTTGTCAGCAAAGTTGGTGCCGTTATCGCTCACCAAATTTTGTGGAAGTCCAAAACGACAAATAATAAATTCCCAAATAAATTTTTTGATATGTTTCGCGGTTGTTTGGGCTAAAGGTTTTGCTTCTATCCACTTGGTGAAGTAGTCGATGGCTACCACTAGGAACTGAACATTTCCTGCTGCTGTAGGAAATGGGCCTGTCACATCGATGGCCCACTTCTGAAATGGCCATGAAGAAGTGACTGGAACCAGTTCATTCTTCGGGCGGTGCGTGTTGGGTGCGTAAAGCTGGCAAGACCTGCATTTTCTGATGTATGCCAGTGCATCCGTATGCATCCCCGGCCAAAAGTATCCCGCGTTGTTTAGCTTGGCTACAACAGCGCGGGGACCTGCGTGTACTCCACAGATGCCTTCGTGTACTTCCCTTAGGAGGTAGTCAGCATCTTGGTTGTCCACGCATCTTAAGAGTGGGCCAAGAAAGTTACGTCTGTAAAGGATGTCATTGACGAGTTGATAATTCAGTGCTTTACAGGGTAGTTTTCTTGCCTGTGTTTTTGACTCTGGTAGTGTTCCTGCTGCAAGGTAATTTATTATTGGTGTCATCCACGTTTCTGTACCGGTTTGGATGACACAAATTTCCTTGTGCGGGACTGATGGTGCTTCGAGGAGTTCAATGCGGATGTCCTTTCCCAAGTGGGTGAAGGCTAGTGATGCAAGCTTGCTTAACGCATCCGCAGATTTGTTTTCGCTGCGCTTGACGTGTATGACTTTACAATCATTAAAATCACGCATAAGGGTTTTTGCCTGGGCGAGGTACAGGCCATTGTGTCGTTCACAGCCGTGTACGTCCCATTTATTTGGTTGGCCACCAGCATGGAATCCACGTGGGCTTCCAAGTTTTTCACTCCCATCTTACGCGCAATTCTCAATCCGGCCAAGAATGCTTCATATTCGGCTTTGTTATTCGTACTTGGAAAATCCAACCGAATAGCGTAAGTATATTCTTGGCCTGCTGGGTTGGTTAATTTTAACCCTGCGCCTGAACCCTCGTTACTGGCTGCTCCATCAGTGTAGAGTCGCCAGACATCATTGATGTCCTGTGCTGGGGAAGGTTGAGCCTCCTCCTGGCACTCTTTCTCCCGCGAAGCGGGGACTTCTGCAATAAAATCGGCCAGGACCTGGCCTTTTATGGCTGGTCTTGGCTTGTACTTAATTGCATATTCTCCCAATTCAATTGCCCATTTGGCTAGACGTCCCGATAATTCGGGTTTGCCTAGAACGTTTGAGAGTTTGAAGTTGACCAACTGGGCTCTGCTGGGACCTACCTCTTCAACCCATTAAATAAGATATTTTTAAAATCACACAAATCATAGTGTGTTTTCATAAATTTGCGTTTTTATTCGATTTTATTGTTTATATGCTATCATATCTCTTAAATCTCCATTAAGAGAGAATGAAACATTGATGGAGCATGAATTATGGTTGGAAACACTTTAACTAAGTTTCTATTAAGATTTAAATTTTCTTGTTACAGTTGACATTTGATTAAAACGCAAATGTAAGATTTAAAAATGGTTATTATTATAAGTAAAATTGTTTATTTTCCCTAGAAGAAACATGACACATGTTACCAAAATTCTCCTTCTAACGTGATCCACTTTCTGCTGTGTCGGTGTCGCAGCTAGCTAATAATTGACACTTAAAATGCCAGCTGGGTTACATATTATTAGTCAATATTATTATTTTCACTATATGTTGCCACTTGCCATGAACCTTTTTATGCAGCAAATTCACACTACAATATAAATTATTTATAACCAACGCGTTACAAATTTTAACATCATTAGAAATTGCTCGATAAAATGTCCTTCGGTCACTAGCCCATCGAATAAAAAGGTGTAAGTGTGATGTCGGAATAGTTATAGGTAATTCATTACTAATAACATTGCAGATGATTTCTTGGTAATTTTCACCCTTCCTCATACCATTTTTCTTCACGGATTATAGTGTACTCACTTTCAACGACATATTTATCAAGAATCATAAATTTTTTTTTTATTTTTGGTTTCGTTATTCCCAAACTTTTATCAAATACATTAACACAATTTATTAAGAGAGTAAAGTGCCTATGTTATTTAGGTATTTTACTTTTTGCTATTCCCATTTGATGGAATGGTAAATATGATTAAAAATGTATAATATGAGATCATTCTATATAGGCTAACAACATTTTAGTCATTCAAAAGAAAATTTATGTATTTGTATTTAAAGTTATTCTCAACAACCTAATTAGTTATAGTGTGTTAGTTTTATTAATTTTAGTAAAATAGTATGAGTATATATTAAAACACGAAAATCATCTTATGCTTTTATAAAAACTAAAAAATTGAAAATCCTAGACGGCTCTTTGGTAATTAAACCAATGTCGGTATGTTAATTGCTATACTTGTTCTCTTTCTAGCAAAGAATTTAATGCCAGCTATATTATTAATTGTTTCGTTAATAAAAATTAGATTTTAGTAAGTAATAACTTTGTAGAACAGTAATTAAGTTTCAATTTTGTTATAATCATAAAACACCCGTTCTGACTATTTATTTTTACCTAAAATACTCGTTTCGATCAGTTTAGTGATACAAAATACTCGTCTCATCAATCTTCTAAGTCTAAATAGTCATTCCGACCAAACTTGTAAAATACTCGTTGATACTAAGAATCTAGTCATTCCGAGTTATTTATGATGTGTATTTTGAAAATATATCGAATTCCTTGGGTGAATGAAACTTAAATTGGATGTACGTGTATTTCACACGTACACACAAATCTTAAATTGGAGGACATGACATTCGGTGTGATCGATGTTTATACTTTTACCAAATCAATTTTACATTTTATTTAAAAACACTGTATAACATAAAATTTCGACACGTGGCAACACACGATTCGTTAACAGTTAAACACAAGTGAGCACCCCATAACCATGCAAACTAACGTACCATCATCTTCTTCAAACTCCACAACAAACAACATGATCCAAACCATGGCAATCTCCACAAAACCAACACTAATCCCACTTATTCTAATCCTCACCATCATCACACACTCCTCCACCGCCGATACCATCTTCTCCGACCTCCACTCCCTACGATCACACTCCCCATCCAGCATCATCCACCTCAACCAAACCCTAATCAACCGCGTCCTCAAATCCACCCCCAAACCCTTCCTAATCATCTTCTTCGACGCGGTTAAGCTCCACAACCAACCCGAACCGAATCTCAAAACAATCAAATCCGAATTCGCCTTAGTTTCAAAATCTTTCATCATCAACAACCGGAACACCTCATTGTTTCACAAGATCTTCTTCTGCGACATCGAGCTAGGTGAATCCAAACACAATTTGATCCGGTTCGGTGTTCGTGCTTTACCAGATATCCGCATTGTTCCGCCTGATGCCAAGGACTTGAAATTGGATTCGATACCTATCGTTCTTGGAGATTACCCGGGTATAGCTGAATCCATGGCGGATTTTATTGGTCTCAGAACCGGGATTTCAATAGGCGCGATCCATCGTCCCCCGATTGTTACCAAAACTCAATTAGGGCTTGTGATTGGGGGTTTTCTTATGTGGATGCCGTTCGTTGTGAAAAAGGTAATTTAGAGTTGTTTAACTAATCGAGTTTCGAATATTTGAATTGAATTAATCGAATTTTACAATTTTGATATTGGATTTTAATTTGAAATATATTCGACTAATTCAATTTGCAGCAAACTCAAAACTAAGGTTTTATAAATACAAATTAAAATACTTACAGGGGTTGGATCAATTAATACAAATTAAATTAACGTGCTAAAATCAAGTAGTGTAATTTTGTATACAACATATTGTAATTATGGCATAGTGTAATAGCAGTATAGTTTAATTACACTACGATGTAATTACATAACCACACACTTGTATGCATAATTACATACTTAATTCACAGAGTTAGCACGCTAATTTAATTTGTACGTTAACTTTTCCTAGTATATATATAGATAGAGAAAATATAGAATACAATAATTGCTTAATGTACATTAGGTACAAGAATACTTATATTCATGGAATCGATCCATGAAATCACATCACAAGATCTCGAAATCGTCAATACATATCCAATTAATCATTGGTTCACCAAAATAAACAGTTTTGGATCGTTAATCGATCAATTTTTACTTTTCTTCACGAAAACCGTTTTGAGCATGTTAGTATTTTTGGCTGAGCGTTTTAGTATTTTTGGCTGAGCGTTTTAATATTTTGGCTAAACGTTTTAGTTTTTTGGCTGAGCGTTTTAGTATTTTGCCTTTGAGCATGATTCGCGTATGTTAAAGTACGTTAAGGATTATTGTACGTTATCCTGACCCTAAATATACATAAACAAAAACAAAATACATTGTTTGAAGTTGAATTGAATAAAGAGTTATAAATTCGCATTCGATTCTAATTTGCTAACTAAAATGGAATCAGATAGTCAAATTTGAAATATCGAAAAACGAATTCGAACCTTGGAATCTAAATTCGATTCGAATCAAATTTCTAGTTTTTTTAATCTGATTCGAATATTGAACACCCCTAAGGTACTTGCAGGCGAAACTATATTTCACAACAAACGAGTATGGATCTTCGGGACAGTGCTTGTGTATTTCTTAAGCGTATCAGGATCTATGTTCATACTGATTCGCAAAATACCATTGTTTGTAACGGACAGAAATCAACCTAGTAAACAGGTCTTTTTCTTCAAGGGCAATGGGATGCAGTTTGGTGTAGAGGGTTTCTGTGTTGGATTTCTGTTCACTGTTGTCGGGTTGTTGTTGTCGTTGGTGACTCGAATCGTTGTTAAGATGAAGCATTCCGCGATGCAGAGAGTGACAATGATCGGTGTGATGGGTGTTTCGTTTTGGGCTGTGAAACAAGTTGTTAAGTTGAATAATTGGAAAACTGGATATGCTGTTCATACTTATATGCCTTCTAGTTGGTATAAGTAATTTTATGTTAATTACTTTTGATTTGATTCTTAAGAGTTTGTTAGATTAAAGAAGCAGTTATTTGAATAAACTGTTGTTTTCAAAATAGATTATTTGATTAGGATTGTTTAATATTCGGTTACAAACCGATTAAATTCAAAGCTAACTAAGTAAGATTGTACTGAATTACATACTAAGTTAAGTTAAGATGAGGAAATCGAATTCATATATAAAACATATGCTCTAGTAGACCGGCCACCTGATTGGACCCCACCCCAATCGGAGTCTGAGAAAACAGTAAGCTTAAGAGACGAATGATGTCTGGAAAATAATTTGTGATGAATAGTTTCTTTCAAATACAAGAGACAATAAAGAGATTTGTATTTGAGATAACAACGAATTGGTAAACATTTATCTATAATAATATTTAAGTTTTAGCTCGATTATGACTTGTGCTTAGCTTTTTCTTTATAAGGATCAGTTTAAACCGGTTTGATCTAGTCAAACCGGTTTGAATTTGACGAACCATTTCCTATAGGTTCGAATTATTTCTATTAGATACCGGTTTCATATTAAATTGGTTTGCGTAAGAACTAGTTTCAATTTAAGTTGATCGAAATTAAACCGGTTTTAATACCAAAGTGGTTTGGACCAAAATCCGGTTCGTGTCTTTTTAAAGAGTAGGCTTTATTCTTTATCCATACTCGTATGGGCCAAACTATACTCTTATGGGTCACATTAACTGGTTAGTACATTTAAAAATCTTATGTTGAACAAAAACGAATAAAATCTAGATATTATGTTTGTGGACATATTACACAACACAAGCACATTTTCGCAAAATTAACCTTGTAAGATCTTAAGATTACCAATGGGCTCTTAGTCAAATGTCCAAAAGTATTTGATAAAACCTTGTATTTTCGAATGGTTAAGGTTGAATATCGTGGTTGTAAAAAATTGTAATTTAATAGTAGAGTTAGAGAGTGTGTGAGTTGTCCTTTCTTAAAAATTACAACAATAAAAAGATCTTGTGATTAAGATCCACTAAAACTCATTTACCATTCATGTTAATATTTGTTAATTGTTTTTTTTTAACCTAATATATGCTTTAGAAAATAATAACTTTTAGAAATGATGATGTGAGTATAAGGTACTCAACCAGGTCCAATATACATGACCCGACACTTCGGCCCATGTTCTTTTGCTTGCATTAAGCTAACTCTTGTTCTTCCTCGTGCTTGAGGCGCTGCTTCTCGAGTCTCGACACAAATTCGTTTTCTATTTATCGTGTTATTTGAAAACACTCAATCGACTAACCATTTAATTGAGATTATAATGGTTAGTACCTGATGATGATGACATGTATGTTTCCCATTTCGTGTTTGTCGTTCCAGCTCTTGGTTGTTGGACAAATCATTCTCCCACATTAGTCTATGCGTAATGGGCAACACAGGGATGATTTTTAGGCGAACTTGGGCTACAACCCCCCCCCCCCGGGCGATATGTGGGGTGATAAATGGGGTGGGGTCGGAGGAGACATAGATTTGTTACCGGTTGGGTTAAAAAGAAAAATATTATTAAATGAACCAATGCCAATAGCCCATCTGTGCTCCTATAGACTTGTATATGTTTGATTTTGTGGTCTATGCTATTTTTGAACCCCTAGTGATACACGGCATCCATGGGAGGAACGACATGTCATGGGGAGGCCCTGAGGGTGGCCAATGTGGACATTCGGCTAGGACACTAAAATTTCAATTATTTAGTTGTTTGTATTTAGAATTTCCAAACTTTTATAAGTTCACTATTTTATAATACTTACACTTTATAGTCTATTTGATATGTCATAGTGTCATTTTAGTATCATGATTTTACCAATTTCTTATTTAAGTATTATAGATTTTAACAATTATATCTAACAACATTTACGTACGTATTTACATTTCTATAAAGTTGGATACTGGAAATATTATTATTATTATTATTATTATTATTATTATTATTATTATCAGAAAAAAAAAGTGTTATGCTTTGATCAACTTTGCGTGGCATTTCAGCAGCTAATATTCCAATTTTGACCTCCACGACACTCCCTCACCACCATTATATTATTCTCTTCCAATCCAAAAGAAACAATGTACAAATTACAAGAACAAATGGAAGAACAAGTTGAAATGGTGGGAAGGGCATTTGTGGAACACTATTATCATTTATTTGATACGGATAGATCATCTCTTGCTTCACTTTATCATCAATCCTCCATGTTGACTTTTGAAGGTCAAAAGCTACAAGGTGTTGATGATATATGTGCCAAAGTTAATCAATTGCCTTTTGACAAATGTCATCATTTCATTAGTACCATCGACACGCAACCCTCGTCGTTTGCTGGCAGCATCACAGTGTTTGTTAGCGGAAGCCTTCGACTCACATGTGAAAAACATCCTCTTCGGTTTAGCCAGGTCTCTCTCTCTCATTTTGCGTTAGAAAATCATGATCGTTTTCGATGAATAATACAATAGTACCCGATAAAAGTCTACATCATGATCATGATGTATTTCTACCAAAAATGATGTGACTTGTTTATGATTAAACATACATGGTACCCCACTAATTACAATGCATAAGGATTAATTTCCCTAAATACAATTATATTATTTAAACTTCTAGACACTAAAATAACTATAAAAACCCATAAAACATATAACTAGCTAAGAGCCTAAGAATATGTATAAATTTAAATATTTTGATGCTAAAGTATTTGCAGATGTTTCACCTGATTCCCACGCCACAAGGAAGCTTCTATGTACAAAACGACATTTTTCGCCTCAATTACGGTTAAATAACGTCTGTTACTTATTTTTTATGTTTTATATTTTGGTGGTTTTTATTTAAATTGTTGCTTTGTACACTTGGATTGGCATCAATTCCAAATAAGTATTTTAAAGGAATATTTATTGACTTTTAGCTTGAGAGTCGTACATTTTTCTTAATCAGATTGGTTATCGATTGTCTTATGTTTAATGTTGGGGATTCTTGAGTACAATAACGTCTAAAAATTTGAAAGTTGTGAACATTTTCATATTGAAATAACTTTGTGGTTCTTTGAATTTTCAATCGGATAAAGCTCAGGATATTGAGACAAGAACTTCGTATGAGTTTTGTGTGAATTTTGTTGTAAAATTGCGTACCTGGAGGATGAATTCGATCAACGATGCAAACCTGTAATCATGATTTCAATCTTGGTTTCTTGAACAATTGCCTAGATTAATCTCTGAATCGTGAATCACTTTCAGATAAACCTATTTGCGGGTTACACGCAATGATTTATCGGATAAGACAGAGATTTTCTGCACATGGAATTGAATTTTGAAGAATCTGTTATTGTGATGAAGAACCAGAGAAGAAGTAACCGTCTTCTCTGTTCTGTATGTTCGATTGAGATTTTTCCCATCAGGAAATTATCGATCAATTTATTTGATCAATTATCACATGAGCCCAAATATTAATTAAGCCCACTTCACATACCACTTAAGCCCAAATGAATAAATAACAAACCCATTGTTATAGTAAAGCCCAAATAACCTTTAGGATAAAATCGAGTCCGCACTCCCGCATCACCTAACTCGTTTAATCTCTAACGTTATTTCCTCGATCGACAATTTATTCCAATCACACTAAAATAACCAACAAATTTCGAGAACCAGAAGAAAACCAAATATCGAAATATGACCAAAATGATGAAATTATGTATTTGCAAATTAGGTTAGAAAAGGTTTTCATTTTGAAAATACAATTGCACTAAAATGCATCCAATTTTGACAAGAGATATTCATGTGACAATTTCAAATATCAATTACATTAAAATGCGCCCAATTTTTTTACCATTGCCAGGGGCTTTGCACCTTGGACCCTGCTGGTGCTGCCCCTGGACCCCTGTCTCCTTGGATCCCCATTGCTTAGGGGTTTACAACCCTAAGAACCAACAGGTGCTAACTTCTAATACCAAATATCATAATAAACTCAAACAAACCCTGCGCCTTTTTACTTGTTTGATGAATAGCATGATTCCCATATGGTAACAAATTAATCGAATTACACTAAAATATCTAATAGTTAGTTGATTGGACACTTGGATTGATTTTAAAAATCAAATAATTTAATTACTAAAAAACACATAACATCACTTAATTACAACTAGTATTTCACCCGTCCGGTGGACGAAAATATTAACGCGGGAATATAACGACTACATTAATTATGTATAATGAATGAGCAGAAGGCATGCTTGGAAATATATTGCAGTTTGTGGTTTGACTTTGGTTATGAACTTGCGGGAAGTGGCTTAACAGAACCAAACGGGTTATATATATAATATAGAAAATTCACCATTTCTCATGAGTTATAGATTATAATGGGAACATAGATAAATCCATTTATGAATATCTTGATTGCATTCATGAATAATGCAATAGTCATAATTGTTTCTATATATGAGCCTAGTACTTCTCCCAACCCAAACTCTCTTTAGTTCTCTTGATTCACAATGGCAGCAAGTGAAGTACTTTAGGAACTCCTCGTGATTCACGTGCTGCAGCGGGCTTCACGTCTGAGTTACTGAAATGAACTAATTTGCCAAAAAAGAAGCAACTAATTCGATTTTTATATGTTTCATTGGCTTTAGCCTACCTGCAATTTATTTGGATTAGAGATATAGGTGAGTTGTCATTGTCTACGTAGTAAGAAAATATAAAGTACGGATATAAATGATAATATAAATGTATCCACTTAAGAAAATGATATCCCCTTGCATATTAAACATCAAGCACAAAAAAAATTATAACTTTGATGACGTACACTCACATATTACCATTTGTTCATCTAAAATATTAGTGATAAAGAACAAACATCAACCATGATGCTTAAGAGAGGAGGAGAAAATAAAATCACCAAATAACCTACAAAGAAACTGAAAAAAAAAATAAAAATAAAAAACAATAGGTTTGGCCCGGGTAGGTTCAAGTTGCAACTGGGTCAGTTTGGTAAAAGAAAGTCAAACCTGGTTTTTTCCCCAACTGGTTAGGGTTGAAACCAGTTTTTAAAGGGAAAATTATCAGCTTTGACGGGGATAAAACCTCTTCAGTTCGGGTTTGTCCAGGTTAAAACTTGTTCGGTTCAGGTTTGATATAGAGTTACGAACCGACTAAGTCAATTAAAAACTTCAAATTAGGCTTCAAAAATAAAACAACTAAGAAAATATGAACATGCTCTGTCTCAATGTTTCAGGTTGAAAACCAAGCTGATATGTCTCCTCAAATCCTTTATGGGGAGACAAATCATGAAACTTAACATAAAATAGTGAGGTAAATGAAATGATGTTATACAAACAACTGACAAACACGCAAACCTGAAAGGTACCACGACATATTGTAACAACTTCAGTTTTGTCTTTAAAATAATTTCTTCCCTTTTGCAAAACACTCAAAAGAGTCAAAGCTCTAACCACCTGTAAGTTCATACAAAAATGTTTTTTAAACTTTGAATATTGCTTGTTCAAAACATTATGAAAGACAATTTAAATCTGCTGAGCTGAATATATAAAAAATATATATGCTATGCTTACTCGTTCTGAAGGTAGGAAAAATGCTGAAGCACTTTAAGACTTGCTTCCAGCTCCTTGCCTATGGATGACTGGAGAACAGCTAGAACCATCTTTAGTACTTGAAGCCGCCTGTTGTCAAAACACAAAAATAATAAATAAAAAGAACTATATATGTATCATTTATATAGAAAAATGGAAAAAGGCAATAATTGTACACAAGTATGAAGATTGAAGAAGCTTGCATGCATGTAAAATGTATTGAAATTGTTGTAGTTATCCCTGCAGCAAAATAAGACTTGGTTAATACTTCATCAAATAATAAAGAAAAGTCCATATATCCACAAACACAGTATACATAAAATTCAGTATTACCAGCAGATCAATAAACAGTTACGATATATAAAAGAAAGATCGAAAACGAAAATCTATTTATATACTACTAAACATGTAATCCATACCACAAGTATAGAAGATTACTAAATAATTAAAAAAATAATAATAAACATAATATTGGAATCACACAAAAGAGTGGTGAATGCAAATATTAAACACATAGAACCTTATATTAACTATGCATATAATTGTATACCTTCTCTCCTTTATCATAACCAACAACTCTAATTTCCAAGCAAACACAAGCAACATCTGGAGTAAGAGGAAACATGAACTATAATTGAGAGCAAATTTTAAAATTTTTTAATATAGATAAGAGAAACTGCCATAATTTCCATATTTAATTCGCTAAAGTAAAATCTATTTCTTTATAAACCCTAGCTTCCTTTACTTCTACTCAGATGTAATCTCTAATAATATGGCCTCTGTAACCATTTTACACATATATAATACTATGAACTCACAAACTAATTAAAGGAGTGTTTTCAGGTTGACTTCACACAACCCTTCTTTACCCTTTACCCAGCCTGCCCTCCCACCCATTTTGTAGCCATTAGATAACACTTATTATGCTTATTAATAATCTATTGGCGTTCGACTGTTCTCTTTATCTTTTGATCATATAACTACAGCCCAACATCAGAACACAACATCACCTTGGGCTAAAAAATCACTCTGTACATCTCCATCATAGTCTTGCATGCCCATACATATCCACCATCACTCTTCAATGCATAAGTCACCATGTCATTAATCAACCAATGCTCATACCTTGAATTAAGCAACAATCACCGATTAATATTCATATACATATACCATGCAACAATCATTACCAGGAAAAAATAAACAAAAAGCAAAAACAAAACCGATAAAGAAAATTACCATATTGAATGTTGTTCATATTTCTCCTTCCAATTCTCCTCATATACCTCCTGAAATATATACTTAAACCTTCGGTGATCAACATTAGGTATAGAATAATGCTACAAATACGGTAAAATATAAGAGAATTGTAATAAGAAAGAATGATACTGTTACAGGATTACCTGCCATCATATTTCTTCATAATAGTATTTTTGGTGCTCAAATATAAAGGTACTTGAGAGGAAATCATGGGAGTTTATAGTTAAAAACACCAAGCTCCATGGGAGTTTCACCATCCTCAAAAACTGAGCAAATCATGAAATAGTCACTGTATAAAAATCTAGCTTATGTTTTCAAGTATAAATTAATTCAGAATGGGATAATTTCTAAAATACCAAAAACCATCCTGAGTTTTCCTGGTCCTTTTGAATTGAATAGTTCCCATCAGTGAACCATGATATCTGGTGATCTCCCTTTTCGATTTCCTTTGAACTGTCAACGAATCAAACAGTTTAAATTAGGGAAAACAAACATATCCAATTAACTCAACAATAATGAATTGAACGTACTTGAGAGGACGAACCAGACACTAACTCAAAATCCAGCAACCAAGAAACGAATAGCAGAATAATGATATTTATAAAAATGAACCAATGATGTAGATACTTGCAACGTTAGAGATGACTGAACCTGTTGAATGGAAACCATCTGAATCTTTGATTTGCTCTGGAATCTGATCATGCGTATTAATTCATATGGGATTCACAGAAGAGGGGCCGAGGAAAATGGGAATGGAGAAACTGACAAAGGTAAAACAACTGCTATGAAAACTGACGTTTATGTGATCATCAAGGGGTCATGATTCCACCTCAGGTCTTTTGTAAGGCTCAGATTTAAGGAAATTGCAGTTACAACTGCATTCACTCTTCTCTGACCATATAATATATAATTTATCAAACACCTTGCAGAAAAAAAAGAAAAAAAAAAGATGATTCTCATAAATCATGTGCAAATAGATCAAATCAAAACTTAACTCCGGGTCAAAATTGCAGCCTCTACTAGTATCGTTATTGCAATTTTACTTGGTGGTTGATAAGAAATCGAGGTGCCTAAATGCAAATCCCAACTTATTCAAAATTATGAATAACACATATCTAGCATATGCTTGAGTCCGTTGCTTCACTACCGCATATTCTTCCACCATATTTGCTTTTCCCTGCAATTAGTAACTCGACTTATCAAAAATTATGAATAACACAGATATAGCATCAAATTCGCAATGCTTATGAAGAGAAGAACTGAATATGATTATATGAGATCCTGACAATATTAACAGCTTCAACTCACAATTACAACCAGATAATCAGTAAATTTTAGAAACTAATCAACTAATTTAAAATAAAATAAAAACTACCAACTACTCATCATTCTTGAATCTATGAATAACTTACAATCAAATTAATATAGAAAATCTCACCTACACATTTTCACAAACACTTAGTGGGCAGACTTTTTAAAACCAAATATATATTAAATTCTATACATAACTCAACTTCCCGTTTACAAAATCAAAAACCCTCTATTAAGATTTAATCGAGCAGAAAAAGTAACGTGTGGCTATGAATCAACAGATTTTTAACAATACCTTGGTTTTGAACAGATGGTTCCAGAGTCAGATGGTGTGGTGGTGGTTCTGCCAATTCATGTAGGGTTGATTGTGTTGTCGAATTCCATTGATCTTAATTGTGTTTGTTGATAGTGTGCATGTCGTGAATTGGATTTTCTTGATAATCCGAAAATCAGACATTGATGGAAGAAAATTATCCAATGATTTATGAACTGACCATACCAATAATCGTACGTGGGAGGGTAGAAATGGACCAGGTAACCACCATGAAAACTGCTTTAAACTACTACATCAAGGGTCAAGATTCACCCGGCTCAGATTAAACTTCACTCTTCTCTTCTCCGATCATATAATATATAATTAGAAGAAAAAAAGAAAACAAAAATATAAGATAAGGTATATATAACTATGCTACTACTAAGTACGCACACCATATATAGTTACACAACAATATATAACTAAATAAACACAAATATTACACACATATGTAAATTTATGACATAACATATGACGTAGCTTATAAATAATTCGTCAACATATATATAATAACAAGACCTATATTTGTAATAATGCATAGACATAATTATGCAGGTTATATGCTGATGTATCCATAACGCGATCGTGTGGGTGCTTTTATAACCTAAGACGGAATGCTTCCCCACTGGGATAGAATTTTCACTTGCCAATGAGTTCATATATATTGCATTATATTTGTGTGTGTATATAAACAATAGTCTAAGAATGTAAAGTTCACAAATATATTCAACTTAAACTTTTTTTTTAGCTTATGAGTATCAAGTGTAAAACTTTAATGTTAGGAAAAATGTGAAAACTGAGTTTTTAATAAAACTAGAATTATACCCCCGTGTTAAGGTGGGGGCGTAATGTCGTACCAAATAGCATCCATGCCACACCACGTCAGCGACTGCCATCATCGGAAAAAACTTGTATAAAGAAAGAAATAAGAACAAAAAAATCAAACCGAAAGAACATTAACCGTAAATGTAAAACATAAAAAACAATAACTAAATCGATCTAGGAACTGCGTGTTACGACGGGCCCGTGAAATGGGAGCATTAGGCGTAAAAACATTGAATCTCACCCACACGTTGCGACGTGTTAATTCGTAAAATTTAGACCGAAACTTAAAACGTAAATTGTAAAAGATTAAAAGTATAGAGAACAAAAGTTGAAAGTGAGTAGTGTTGGGATTAAATTGTAAAGATGTTAAAGTATTTGGTTAAAAGCATTAATGATAAAAAAATGAAAAAGAAAAACCAAAAATAGTTACAACCCACTAAAGCTTAAGGTACAAATCATGATGCATAGTTGAGTTGCTATTATTTATATATATATATATATATATATATATATATAGGGTAAGGATCCTAAGAGAACCCTTTGCAAATTGAGAACTTTGAGAACCATTTTGGACCACTAAAAACACATTTAAAAAATTATTTAAAAAAATCATAAAAAAAAAAAGAAAAAAATTTTTAAAAAGTAAAAAAACCAAAATTCTTATATTTCATTTCGATTTCATTAAAAAAATAAAAATAAATAAATAAAATTAAAAAAAAAGTCGTATTATACACATATGTATAATTTTATTTAATCTTTAGTTACGTAATATACACATATGTACAGTATCATTTATCTTAAATTATAGACATGTGTATAAAAAAACATGTAAATGTACATATATGTATATATTATACATATGTGTATATAATTTAGCTAAACCGAGTTTTTTTTTATTATTTTTATTTTTTTTATGAAATCGGGATGTTAAAATAAGAATTTTAGTTTTTTTACTTTTTTCATTTTTGTGTTTTTTTTTATTTTATGATTTTTTTATTTTTGGTTTTTTGTGGTCCAAAATGGTTCTCAAAGTTCTCAATTTCAAAAATGTTCTCTCATGATCCTGATCCTATATATATATATATATATATATATATATATATATATATAATAGGAAAAATATTTTTTTTCTCTTTGAACTTACATAATGGAATTTATAATATGAGTTATATAAACAATTATTTCCAAGTTTCTTTCTGTAACGTGAGAAATTTATAACGAGCCAAATCGTGTTCAACGCAAAGCTAAGGTGAATGAGATGTGGATGCTCGATCGATGTTGAGTGGTTAGAATGAATTTGCTTAACTTAATGCAACAAATTGTTTTTGTCATAAATCAAATGAACGTTTTGATTTTGACTCGTAAAAGTCTTGTTTGATTAGAGTAAATTGAAGCTTTTAGGTTATGGGAAAAAGCTTGAAGCTAAAAGTTCCAACAAGTAGCGTTTAGAAAACGCTACAAACTTTTAGTATTTCAAATTTTACAATTTTGGTACTTGAATTTTCATCACATTTTGTTAATTCATATAATAATTACATATTTAACTCATATTCAAAACCAACTACACCTATGACTTTTTAAAAAACTATAAATTTTTCACACGTTAATATATATTTTTAAAAATTTTATCATAAAAACGAATATTTTATTCTTTTTAATTTGAGTATTATATTGTTATACTTATTTAACTTTCAAAATTAACATATTATGTGATTATTGGTTAGGATCGGCAACAAGTCGAGTCAGGCAAACCCGGGTCATGTGTAAGACCAAATTAGGGTCGGAAAGAGTCGATGCAAAAACGTTAATTTAGTCTGGTTCATGTTGGTACGGTTTTTAGTCGAAATGGGTCAAGTCAGAATAGGTTTCGAATAAGAACAATGCACCGCGCGAGTACCCAACTAGTTTTATTAAAAGTTCCAGCTACTCTACCAAACACCTAAATATTTCAAAAAGGTTACATCTAACAGCTACAAGCTACAGCTTCTAGCTAGCAGCTTCCAGCTACAGCTACCGGCTAGTTTTGCCGAAGATACTCAAAACCATGTATTATATGTAATACGGATGTTTTGTTTTGACTAAACTATTTTTCATGCATTGTTATGGAGATATTAGAGCATGACGTGTAACCTACCCGTAACCGGACAGGACACTTCACACCATCAGTTCCACCGAAACTGTTTATATTTTAAATTTTGTATTTGAATTGTATGTAACTTAGTCTGCCTAATTTTGTTCCTTTATTTTAAGCTAGTTCTTGTATATGTATACCAATTCAACTTTAATCAAAATCATTATCGTTGAATGTTTCATACATGATGTTGGAAATCAGGCTCAAGAATACGGACACAAAATTGATCTCAACAAAGATCAACTCTTTCTTCTTTATTATAATTATTGACTCTTTCAAATACATAAGACCCTAACCATCTATTTATAATAAACTAACTTAAACAAGACGACTTATACTAGACGACTATAAATAATATTTAATATTCTTATCATACTTAAATGAAGTACCAAAATAAACATACTAAAACACTTTTTCTTAACTCATTCAACTTTCTCAATAACTCATTTCAAGATTAACTTCCAATACATGATATCGTTGAATAAGCGAAGCTTGGACTGAGGCACCGGGGTGTATACAAATTTTCACAAACGAGGGGGGCCGGACTCAAATTTTCGGCCAAAAAGGCTAAACTTACACTACGTATAAAATTTTTCGGCCGAAAACGGGTAAATTTACACTACTGCGCAAAATAACAGGGGGGCCCGCCCCCCTGGCCCCAATGAAGATTCGCCCATGTCGTTGATAATCTCGTTGAAGACAACAGTTGATCCTGATCACATAAACTTGTGTGTTTTTATATTAGTTATTGTTTGCCTTTTGTACTAGTTTATTCTTAAATCTGATGATCAAAGAATTGACACGCTAAATGAGTTAAGTGATAGACTTCATATTAACGTAGAAAAGTCAATATTGGTGTAATATAATGAAAGTCACAACCTCCACAAATTTCCTGCAATTTTACAGACGATTGCCAAAGATATTAGCTGACATGCATATAATACATCACACTTCACACCAACTGCTTATAGTTGCCATCTTCATTGCATCAACTAGATTTTTAAATATTTTACGACTTTGGTAGTTTTATATTACTTTCTTTGAGTTTTATTTTTTAATATTTTAAATATTTGGTTTTCCTATATATTTTAAAACAAATGACTTTTTTATATTAAATTTCTATCCGTTTAATTTAGAAAAAATCTGACAACTTTTTTAGCCAGCGCTTTACAATAGGGATGTTGGTTTATAATTTGTATTCATGTACTCATTTATTGTTGTATTTGCAAAAGGGTAGAAAGAAGAAAAAAACAAAGAATAAAAACCAGAAAAGGATAAAACCGAAAAAATAATTTAATAATTATTAAACTTTAAGGGTCATATAATTACTCTATTAAACTTCACGGGTTAAAACGTACATTAGAGTATCTATATCTATATATATATTAAAACAATTGAGTTTTATTGAATAAACTCTATTGTTTCCATATATAACAATCACTTCTATGATTTTCTTAACAATTAAATAATTAAAAAATTAATTAAATTAATCAATAACCCATAATTAATTCACATACTAAGATATTTAAATTTAAATCATCTATAAACTAAGTTTTAGCTAAAATCGACAATTTTAATATTCAAATTTAAATTTCAAACTTAAACCGAAACTAACACAATGAATATTCAAATTTAGACCAAAACTAACAACATAATTAATTCGTATCCTAACTAAATGTATTTACTCTAAATCTAAATCATCTATAAATAATAACCGTGTAATAAATATTGTTAAACCCTCAAGTATTAGATGTCCAATTTTTAAAATTTCAAATTTCCACTACTTTTGACCTCATCTTATACTTCGAAAACCATTTCAACAATCATTTCTATAAATTCGGTATTCCTTATTCATTTGTTTATATCAACATTTTCACTCTTCTGAAGTTGTTATAACTTATAACTAGTACTCTGTATTCAAATTTATATCGTTTGTTATTGTTTGTAAGTGAAATTCACATATTAATTTAATTATGTTGTCCTTGTTTGGTTGTTATGCATGCAGGTTAGCTTGAGAATTGGATGTATGCAAATAGGTTAGGTGAATGATTCATGTTAAAATTTCTGTATTGTCAGTTCTACTTAAATATATTTCTTTTGTTCTTATTTTTGGTGTACCTTGAATGAAACTTAATTATTTTAATTGTTGGTATTATTTGCAGTTCATCTTATATGTTGGACACATCTTGCTGCTACTTAGGTAGGTCAGATCATGAAGTTTGAGGACCATTCAGAGACTAGCTCGAGCCATGGTAGAACCTGGTCACCAAATGCGTGTTCTGATTGATGTAAGATTTCTTGAAATTCATATTTACAATTTTATTTTTTATATGTTGAGAGCTTCCTCTATTCATATTTACAGTTTAAGAACCATTTTAGACTAACTCTAGCCATGGTAGGACTAGGTTACCCAAGTTCCACCTGCTCCTTCCAAGATTTAATAGACATGTTGAAGGTTTTGAGATATGCGAAAATATTGTTGATTTATTTACTTATCAAAATTATTATGATAATTATTCGATTACATCCATTGATAATTCTTACTAATTTTTTTAATAGTTCAGTGTATCTAACATTAATTTATTTTTAGTAATTTCAATTTATGGCCTCTTAACTTGGTAGATTGGCTAACTGCATGGAAAAAATATTTGATGGAGATTAGGTTGGCTAACTACATGTTTTGGTCATTACGAATGTATTTTAGCTGTTAATTTTCTATCATTTTTTATTTTATGTAGCTTAGACAATTCATATAAATTAATTCATTTTTATATAAATGACAATCTTTATTTTCCGTGTTAAAATTTTTGAATCTTATCTTGAAAGTTTAACAATTAGTTATTGAACTTCAAAAAAAAAATAGATAGTTTTTATTATAATAATATTTGCAATTATTTATTTCTGTTTTTAAAATTCAAAGCTGACTACTATTGCAACAATGTTTTGTAGTTTTTAGTAGTATTCAGTCTCAACTAATTTTTCATATTTTATATTTGATCAAATTTTAATTAGCATAAATGACAAATTTAATGTAGCTGGAAATTTTAAATAATTTGCTTTTGATTGTACTCGAAAGTTAATAAGCTTTGTATTAAAAACTCATTAATTTATTTAACCAATTTAATATGTGGTGTATTACTTATTTCAAATTTACATTTAAAAAATCTTAGATATTTACTATAATTACTTATTTATTTTAAGATATTCACCATCTTTAATTTTAATGATACATTTCAATCATTTATACATTAATTTATTTTTGTTTTTAAGAACTGAATTTGATCACTCTTTTTTAGTTTTAATATTCTTAGATCTCAATAAACTTTACATCTTTTATATTTATTCAATTTTTAATTAGGCATAAATGTCAAGAATTGCCGATTCGTCTAAATTATTCCGGCCAAATTAAAAAATAAACTAATAAACTAAATAGAAAATAAAAACTTTCCATCTTTTATATTTGACCAATTTTTAATTAGGTATAAATGTCAAGATTAATATATAAAATTGAAAAAAGAATTATCTAATGAACTTATTGTTAAATAAGGTAATGATGCTAAAGTGTTGATAATAATTTCGTGATAATTAAAAAAATTAATAGTATATTGTTTAGTTACTGAATTTTCAAGAAAAATGTAAAGTTTTTTATAATAATATTTACATTTATTTATTTATGTTTTACAAAATCGAAATTAATGACTTTTGCAACAATCTTTTGTAGTTCTTAATAGTACTCAATGTTATCAAACTTTACATCTTTTATATTTAACCAATTATAATTACGCATAAATGTCAAGATTAATGTATACAGTTGAAAAAAGAATTATATAATGAAATTGATTTTAAATAAAGTAATGATATTAAAGAGTTTGAAACATAATTTACTGGAGATTGTAGTCGCTTTATTTAAATTTTAATTAGGGAATGACCTCTATGTAATAAAATTAAAATTAACCGGTTTAATTTTAATTATCTATATATTGTTTTAATTATACTTAATTAGTGAAATTAGTAGAATAAAAATTTATTACTTCGATTTAACTTAATACATTTAACTAAAAAGTCTTTGAATCGAAATAAAAAAAAGTTTAATTATTAAATAATTTATAATAAAATATACCTTTATTTATTTATTAATGTTGAAATAAAACTCATAATATCTTAAGACTTTAATTGTATATTTAATTAGGTTGCTATGGTTTATTTTGTTTTTTAGATCTTGAAGCAAAATGAATTTTTTTTTGTGAAATGTCGAAGAAGTTGATGATGGGCTAATATGATTATAACATGTTCATGTCTTCGTTTTGTTTTTTAATTTAGGTGTATAGTAAGTGTAAGGCCCCGAACCCGGTAGCCCTACTTTAGCGTCAGATTTACTCATAAACACAGTTCGTACAAATCAGAGTTCATTAAAACTTTCGCGGAATATAAAAACTTTCATAAAACATTTCATAACAAAACACGTCTTGTCTTAAAACATCATTTTGTCTTTCAAAATAATCGAAACATTTAACTTAAACGTCTTGAGTCTTCCGATGCCAGCCTCTTATTCAGTGCCACGTGTCTCCTCAAGCGAGCTGCCTCATCATACTCACCTGCGTGCATACTAAAAGTCAGCTACGCTGAGTGAGTTCTAGTTAATCAAGCAACTTATCATACAACCACTTCATACAATATATACGTATCCGAAGACACATAGTCCACTGTCTAACATGCCACTGTTTAACCACTTAATTACCCCTATAGCTTAGCCTCTTAATTACCCCTACAGCTTAGCCACTTATGCCACTTTATGCCACTTGATGCCACCTTAATAACGAAGTCACGTATAGGCTTACCCTACCACGTACTATCGTCATACCACTAACACTCTTACTAGACTCTGCCACTTCTATCACACTCTACCACTACTTGTCTACAGCACTCTTTATACCAATACAATATTTACATAATAAGCAAGTCGCATCATAGAATACATACACACTAACAACCACTTGACAATCACTCTCCTTGCCACTTCTAACACGTTATACCTCTACTTGTCTACAACACGCTTCATATCATTTACATAATAAGCATGTCACATCAACAATCATACACACATAATAACGATGGCACGTACAGGTTTTCCCTATCACGCACTCACGTTATGCCACTAACACCCTTGCTAGACTCTTGCCATTTTTAACACACTCTACCCCTACCTGCCTATATCACACTTCATATCAGTTCGGTATTTACGTAATAAACCAGTCACATCATAACATTCGTACACACTATCAACCACTTGGAATTTACTATCCTTGGCGATGCGTGCAATATCCGAAGATCGTTCACGCCCCAACAAGTATTCATTTGTAATATTCATACATCCTCGATATATAATATTCGTACCTTTATTTTTAACCTGACAGTACGCGCAATATCCGAAGATCGTTCGCGTACCGACAAGCAATCATTCGTATCCATCACATATATCACATATGGAATACACTTATCACTTAGGATAAATGTATTAACAACACATCGAGTATGCACACAGCCCCGAAAACATAACAAGGAATGGGGCTAGAAACTCACCTGAACTCTGCTTCTTCCTCTGATAGTTGTAAATCCCTTCTTTAACTGAGCTCGGCTGACTGTATAGGTTACACGTATCAATACTCGCTTGATCTAATCTGGTGGCCTAGTATTAGCTTACTTTTACTTATCGTTTTAATCTATTCTCTAATCGAACTTGACTTTAGGCGAAGTTAAACCTTAGGCGAACTTAGCTTTAGGCGAAGTTAAACCTTAGGCGAACTTAGCTTTAGGCGAAGTTAAACCTTAGGCGAACTTAGCTTTAGGCGAAGTTGTCATCAGGCGAACTTGGCTTTAGGCGAAGTTGTCATCAGGCGAACTTAGCTTTGGGCGAAGTTGTCATCAGGCGAACTTGGCTTTGGGCGAAGTTGTCATCAGGCGAACTTGGCTTTGGGCGAAGTTGTCATCAGGCGAACTTGGCTTTAGGCGAAGTTGCCATCAGGCGAACTTGGCTTTAGGCGAAGTTGCCATCAGGCGAACTTAGCTTTGCAGGCGAAGTTCATCAGGCGAACTTAGCTTGCAGGCGAAGTTGTCGTTTGCAGCTACTGTTCGTTCTTAAATCCCTTAATCACCTTTGTTTCTTAACCAAATAACTCGATTTAGGTACCCACGGGATCGTCTGACCATCGCCTACAAACCCCAACCATCAAACCGACCTAACATCGATGTTTAAAGGGTGCGATTTAGGCATATAGGTTACGGGTTCTTTTTATCAATCGTTTAACCCATCAAATCATAACCATTTTCAGTAAGATTAGCTTTGTTGGATTCGTTTTTACCATACAAACTCAGATCTATCATTTCTCAAATCAAACCGAACCTTATACGAACGATTTCTAACTATAAACGTACCTTGAACGAGCCGAACTACGAACACGGTTAAGCCTTGATGTTGTTTTGGTCCGTCACGACGTTCCAGCACCAACAAGCTCGGGTTTTCGCCTTCGGATCTTGGTTCGGGTCGTGTGTGTTTTGGGTGTGTGTGTATGGAAATGAGGATTAAATGGTGGTTAATGGTATTTATTTAGGGATCATGGGCTTAAGCCCATGGACTCTCCTTCCTTCTTTCATAACCCAAGTCCATAACCCATATCCATTACCCAACACTAGCCCGACCCATACCAACTCCTACCCTATTTATTTATTTCCCGATAATCCGAGTAAACTTTCCCTCTATTTTTAAGTAATATAATTAATATCATTTTGGAAATTTCGGGATGTTACAAGTCTTCCCTCCTTAAAGAGGTTTCGTCCCCGAAACCTAACCTATTCCCTATAAAAGGAAAACTTCTTATAATTACACTCTTTATTGAATCGCCTTTGCTTTCTGGGTTATCCCTCTTACTCTTGACTTGTAGTCGTCGAGCGGTGATCATGTGTTTTAGCTATTACGGTAGCTTGTCCATGAAGCCCTCGATGTACCAAGTCTCGTATCGCCTTCCCGAGGAACCATCTCCTATAATAACGCTAACTCCTAAGGCGACGCTTTACCATCACACAACTATTTATCATAACCAACATGCATTCAAGATAAATTCCTAGGTCGTTCATACAAAAACACAAGAAGTCACAAGTACTTCATAACATAAAAGGAAATCATTCAAGCTTGCTAAACAATCATAGGTTCAACTGTAACATAAAACACTCTTTAACTACTAAACATAAAACAGCTGTGACATGCCACTTATTCTCCTGCAACCTCCTCAGCAGTTAATAGACCATCCTTTCACGCGTTTCCTCTTCCTTCCCCCACTTCCACGGCTTCTCCACACGCCCTAGCTATGTGACCTGACTTACCACACTTGTAACACTTCTGGTCCTCGGTGCATTCACGGGAGATGTGCCCCTTCCTCCCACATCGGTAGCACTGATTTGGACCAGCCTTGCATTCCCCCAAGTGCATCTTCCCGCACACCTTACATGCTTCCTTTCCTGCCATATTCTGTGTCTTTCTCCCTGCACGCTCCACGACATCCCCAGCTCTTTTAGTTCCTTTCCCTTTTTCCCCATCTTCCACTTCCACATCATCCGCCGCCAGATCATCATAAACCATCTACGCCAACTCGACCACCGACTCAAAGGTAACGGGTTTGTTGGCCCTGACTAACATGCGAACCTTCTGGGGAAGTCCTCTAACGTAACACTTGATCCGTTTCGCCTCGGTGTTCACCATGTCAGGAACCAGCCTAGACATGCGGTTGAATTCAGTGGTGTACTCACGATGTGTCATTTTGTCCGCCTTCAGATTCAGAAATTTCATCTCGGCCCTCTCAACCTCAGCATCAGCACAGAACCTTTTCATCACTAACTCCTTAAGGTCATCCCACCTCATGGCTTTAATCTCCTCTCGGGTCTTCCTTTGTTCGACAGTTTCTCACCAGTACATGGCCTCATCTTCAAATGACTGAGTGACATAACCCACTGCTTGGTCGGGACGGCATTCGCTAATTCGGATTTTCTTGTCCATTGTGGTTATCCACTGGAGAGTAGCGATTGCGTCTCCCAACCCAGTCAGCTTTGGCGGGTCGCATCCTTTGAAGGACTTATAGTTGCACCCATCTTGGCCTCTTTTCCTGTCATCGACCTTCACAGACTTATCATCACTCGAGGCCTCTTTTTCTCCTTCCCCATCCCTCCTACCATCACCACCCGCCCCTTCAGCAGTTCGTTCACGGCTTCCAGCAGATCTTTCGGGATTCAGGTTCTTCATAGCAACAACTACAGCTTGAACAATGGCTGCTTGGACTGCAAGGCTAAGTTGAACCTCTTCGTTATTGTTCTGGTCTCCTCCAGCTGCGCTTTCTTCACCTTCGGTGTTAGAAGCAGTCCCAACCGAAAGTTGCTGGACACGACGAGGCCTGCCGCGTCGTCCAGTGCGACCTCCAGCTCCAGCATTGTCTCCAGCCCCAGCCATCGTATTCTAAAAGGGAAAACACAAACATTATCACTCAAGGAACTATTTAGTACAAGGATAGCAAGGCTAACATGTAATAACAGTGGCCAGCTGTGACTAGCTGATCACGTTGCTTTCCGTGTCCTATAAACTTCCCTTTATGAGTCTATTTGTGCTGGTTCTACTTAAGCAGTTAGTCAAATCAAACAATTAATTATTCCTATCCCCATCGTTCACATATCTTTTCTTTCTCATTAACATATATCATTTAATCATACACTTTACCTTTACTGATCTTGCTTGAGCGACACATGGCATTCTTGGACTGGCATCTTCTTTCCTTTCTTACTTAAATCTCATTCTCTGTTCGAGTCTAAGCATGTAGGATGCTTAAATCTCTCGAACTTTGCTCTGATACCAACTTGTAAGGCCCCGAACCCGGTAGCCCTACTTTAGCGTCGGATTTACTCATAAACACAGTTCGTACAAATCAGAGTTCATTAAAACTTTCGCGGAATATAAAAACTTTCATAAAACATTGCATAACAAAACACGTCTTGTCTTAAAACATCATTTTGTCTTTCAAAATAATCGAAACATTTAACTTAAACGTCTTGAGTCTTCCGATGCCAGCCTCTTATTCAGTGCCACGTGTCTCCTCAAGCGAGCTGCCTCATCCTACTCACCTGCGTGCATACTAAAAGTCAGCTACGCGGAGTGAGTTCTAGTTAATCAAGCAACTTATCATACAACCACTTCATACAATATATACGTATCCGAAGACACATAGTCCACTGTCTAACATGCCACTGTTTAACCACTTAATTACCCCTATAGCTTAGCCTCTTAATTACCCCTACAGCTTAGCCACTTATGCCACTTTATGCCACTTGATGCCACCTTAATAATGAAGTCACGTATAGGCTTACCCTACCACGTACTATCGTCATGCCACTAACACTCTTACTAGACTCTGCCACTTCTATCACACTCTACCACTACTTGTCTACAGCACTCTTTATACCAATACAATATTTACATAATAAGCAAGTCGCATCATAGAATACATACACAGTAACAACCACTTGACAATCACTCTCCTTGACGATACGTGCAATATCCGAAGATCGTTCACGTACCGACAAGCATTACATAATAGCTACTTGTATAACATCTATACACTTACCACTTAAGGTAAGTGTATTCACACTTTCGCATCTAACCTGCTTAACTTACCACTTAGCCTCTTATTTACACCTACCACCTTGCCACTTTGCCACTTTAATAACGTATAACGTTATGCCACTTTGCCACTTAATAACGAAAAACGTTATGCCACTTTGCCACTTTAATAACGTAAAACGTTATGCCACTTCCCACTTTAATAACGTATAACGTTATGCCACTTTAATAACGAAGGCACGTATAGGCTTACCCTACCACGTACTATCGTTATGCCACTAACACTCTTACTAGACTCTTGCCACTTCTAACACGTTCTACCTCTACTTGTCTACAACACGCTTCATATCATTTACATAATAAGCATGTCACATCAACAATCATACACACATAATAACGATGGCACGTACAGGCTTTCCCTATCACGCGCTCACGTTATGCCACTAACACCCTTGCTAGACTCTTGCCATTTTTAACACACTCTACCCCTACCTGCCTATATCACACTTCATATCAGTTCGGTATTTACGTAATAAACCAGTCACATCATAACATTCGTACACACTATCAACCACTTGGAATTTACTATCCTTGGCGATGCGTGCAATATCCGAAGATCGTTCACGCCCCAACAAGTATTCATTTGTAATATTCATACATCCTCGATATATAATATTCGTACCTTTATTTTTAACCTGACAGTACGCGCAATATCCGAAGATCGTTCGCGTACCGACAAGCAATCATTCGTATCCATCACATATATCACATATGGAATACACTTATCACTTAGGATAAATGTATTAACAACACATCGAGTATGCACACAGCCTCGAAAACATAACAAGGAATGGGGCTAGAAACTCACCTGAACTCTGCTTCTTCCTCTGATAGTTGTAAATCCCTTCTTTAACTGAGCTCGGCTGACTGTATAAGTTACACGTATCAATACTCGCTTGATCTAATCTGGTGGCCTAGTATTAGCTTACTTTTACTTATCGTTTTAATCTATTCTCTAATCGAACTTGACTTTAGGCGAAGTTAAACCTTAGGCGAACTTAGCTTTAGGCGAAGTTAAACCTTAGGCGAGCTTAGTTTTAGGCGAAGTTGTCATCAGGCGAACTTGGCTTTAGGCGAAGTTGTCATCAGGCGAACTTGGTTTTAGGCGAAGTTGTCATCAGGCGAACTTGGCTTTGGGCGAAGTTGTCATCAGGCGAACTTGGCTTTAGGCGAAGTTGCCATCAGGCGAACTTAGCTTTGCAGGCGAAGTTCATCAGGCGAACTTAGCTTGCAGGCGAAGTTGTCGTCTGCAGCTACTGTTCATTCTTAAATCCCTTAATCACCTTTGTTTCTTAACCAAATAACTCGATTTAGGTACCCACGGGATCGTCTGACCAACGCCTACAAACCCCAACCATCAAATCGACCTAAAATCGATGTTTAAAGGGTGCGATTTTGTAACATCCTAAAATTTTAATGATGAATAAAGGAAGTTATGTTTAGTGATTTCGCGTAATTGATTAATGTCGGGAAGGAGCGGGTCTTGGACTTGGATTAATTGAGATGGGTTAAATGAGAATGGGATTTCAGGGATATAAATACCCCCAAAATCCCAAAATATCTTCATTTTCCCCCACTCTCCTAAACACACACATACACACACACCAAGCACACCCAAAACCGCCGTCGGCCGGGCCGAGAAAGAAGGAAGGATCGAGCGAGGTCCGGGTAAGAGAGAAAGATTAGTGGTGATACCAAGATAAACGAGATCCAACAAGCTCAAAAGGTATGATTCTTGATCTTGGAAGTTTAAAGATCCGAGCTTTTAGTGTATAAACGACCGAAAATGGTCGGGAAGTGTAGTGGGTGGTATTGAACCTTAACAAGGGTGTTAAAATCGCCCGAAATGTTGATCAGAAACCGAAACAGCGGACATCTGGGCAACTTCGCCTTCATCTGGGCAACTTCGCCTTCATCTGGGCAACTTCGCCTTCAAGCGATGAACTTCGCCTGCAAGCTAAGTTCGCCTGATGAACTTCGCCTGCAAGCTAAGTTCGCCTGATGACAAGTTCGCCTGACGTTTAAGTTCGCCTGATGATAAGTTCGCCTGAGGTTTAACTTCGCCTGATGATAAGTTCGCCTGAGGTTTAACTTCGCCTAAAGCTAAGTTCGCCTGAGGTTTAACTTCGCCTAAAGCTAAGTTCGCCTAAGGTTTAACTTCGCCTAAAGCTAAGTTCGCCTGAGGTTTAACTTCGCCTAAAGCCAAGTTCGTTTAGAAAATAAATTTAAAATTTAATGAAAAATGTGTTAAGACAGTTAATGGAAATAAAATTTTTCCAAGCTGACCTGGCAGCTCGACCCCAGCCAGGGGCTCTGCCCCTTGGACCCTGCTAGGGGCTGCGCCCCTAGACCCCGCTGCCAGGGGCGCTACCCCCGGACCCCCGTTCGTTGTGGGTAGAAATTAAGACTAGATAGATGTTATAAGTAGTGATAGTTAAATTGATATGTATACTTGTTATACAGTCAGCCGTGCACAACTGAAGAAAGGGATTACGATCAACGGAGAACGTAACCGTGTTCAGGTGAGTTTCTAGCCCCATTTATGTGTTATGTTTTCGGGGCTGTGTGCATACTCAACATGTTTGTTAATACACTTATCCTAAGAGATAAGTGTATGCCTTATGTGGATAATGTGAAATGTATGAATGATTGCTTGATGGTACGTGAACGATCTTCGAATATTGCACGTTACTGTCAGGTTGTAACGCTATGTATAAGGTAAGTATGTTATGTATGTTTATGTGTATGAACATTTTAGAGATAATAGAAGAAAGAAATGATAATGTATGGTTGTATGGTTACGAAAAGGGTACCGAGCCCTAATAATACTCGAGGTATGATGTATGGTTGTATGGTAACGAAGAGGGAATCGAACCCTACTAATATTAGAGAACTAGGGAACCGAACCCTACTAATATTCGAGGAAGAAGGGTACCGAGCCCTAATAATACTCGAGGAAAGAGGGTACCGAGCCCTAATAATACTCGAGGAAAGAGGGTACCGAGCCCTAATAATACTCGAGGAAAGAGGGTACCGAGCCCTAATAATACTCGAGGAAAGAGGGTACCGAGCCCTAATAATACTCGAGGAATGTAGGGCGTAATGCTCTTTATAACGTAAGTATGAAGTAAGATAGTATGAATGTAAGAAAGTATGAAGTATGAAAGTAAGAAAGTATGAATGTAAGAAAGTATGAAAGTATAAAAGTATGAATGAAAGAATATAATGTTATGTGAATGGTATGATTATGTGATTATCTAGAACTCACTCAGCGTAGCTGACTTTTAGTATGCACGCAGGTGAGTAGGATGAGGCAGCTCGCTTGAGGAGACACATGGCACTGAACAAGAATCTGGCATCTGAAGACCTATGATGTGTTAATTTTAATGCTTTAATGTGAAAGACAATAAATGTTTTGAGACAAGTTATGAATTATGTAAAGTTTTATGAAAGTTTTTATATTCCGCGTAAATGTTTTAATTAACTCTGATATTTAGAACTGTGTTTATGAGTAAATCCAACACGAAAGTAGGGCTACCGGTAACGGGGCCTTACAGATTTAGGCATATAGGTTACGGGTTCTTTTTATCAATCGATTAACCCATCAAATCATAACCATTTTCAGTAAGATTAGCTTTGTTGGATTTGTTTTTACCATACAAACTCAGATCTATCATTTCTCAAATCAAACCGAACCTTATACGAACGATTTCTAACTATAAACGTACCTTGAACGAGCCGAACTACGAACACGGTTAAGCCTTGATGTTGTTTTGGTCCGTCACGACGTTCCAGCACCAACAAGCTCGGGTTTTCGCCTTCGGATCTTGGTTCGGGTCGTGTGTGTTTTGGGTGTGTGTGTATGGAAATGAGGATTAAATGGTGGTTAATGGTATTTATTTAGGGATCATGGGCTTAAGCCCATGGACTCTCCTTCCTTCTTTCATAACCCAAGTCCATAACCCATATCCATTACCCAACACTAGCCCGACCCATATCAACTCCTACTCTATTTATTTATTTCCCGATAATCCGAGTAAACTTTCCCTCTATTTTTTAAGTAATATAATTAATATCATTTTGGAAATTTCGGGATGTTACAGTAAGTTTGTGTAAGTATTAACTTTTTATGTACACAAGTTAAATGCTTAATATTTTGGTTA